>NW_005187499.1:1851134-1852369 GCF_000239375.1 Pundamilia nyererei
TGCCATGCGCTTGTGAAGTGGCTGTTTGGTCTCTCCAATGTAGAGGTCTGAGCATTCCTCGCTGCACTGTACAGCATACACCACATTGTTAAGTTTGTGTTTTGGCGTTTTGTCTTTCGGGTGAACCAGTTTCTGTCTGAGCGTGTTGCTGGGTCTGAAATGCACTGGGATGTCATGCTTGGAGAAACTTGAAACCTGTAACTTACTTTAAAACAAAATATGTTCCCTAAAACGGTGGACAGAGCTACAGACCCACGGCACCCTTACCCAGTTCTAGCAGCTAGGACCAGAACTACTTGTGAAGTTAATAAAAGTAATGTTTGTCGATCTGTTGCACACACAGCACGCTCAGTTGTTTCAATTCGTCAGTTGTCACAAGACAACTTACCAACGTGTACATAATAAGCTAATACTCCTGTGTGCTATAGACTACAGTGTACTCTGTACACCTACTTACTGGTTTTTGTTTCATCAGTCTGCGTCTCCCAATTGTGTTTATCCTACAGCTCCGCACTGCTCAGACGGCGCATGCTCTTTCCGAGCTCGTTCCCGGCTCGTAACCAGCGCGCTCTGACGGAAAGGGAGATCATTGGTTAATGGTAGTCATGTGACTGATGCACGCCAGATTCTTTTATTGAAACTGTGATTAATAGTGAAATATTATTGTTGAGGGACACAGGCACGACTTCACACGCACACACACACATAAAAAAAATTAAATAAAAACAAAAATTTGCCTGAAGAAAAGCGCACTTGGGGCACTCATGAGGAAAGGGGCAGGTGCTCAAGCCCCCCCGCACGTGCCTTTGAGGGGTTTTTTTGAGATGAAGATGCAAAGAACGTACTTTCTCCCATTTGGCTCCAGCAGGCAATGAGGTGCGCTTACTGTGTCTCTGTCAATTTGAGTTTCATGAAACCGTGATAAACAGGTATTTATGTTTCTACACTTTTATTTGCTGGATTTATTTTAATTGCAGTGTTATTGCAAACCATGTCACATGATGGTTTAAGTTATTTAATTTCAGAACTTGTCAGTGTGGTGACTGACGGGAGTAAAAGCGACTCGTGAGATAATTAACAACTAAAAAATACATCTATATTTAAACAGTCAATGGGGGACTAGTCCATTGTTCTTCAATCGGGTAGAGAAGCGTTTCTTTCTTGATCCCACAAGCACCACTGAGAGTCTGCCTGCTGCATAGAGCCGACTGGAGGACCTGTGTCTGTCAGACCCC
>NW_005187499.1:1853295-1856855 GCF_000239375.1 Pundamilia nyererei
AAAAAAGCTTCAGATATTTTTGTTTAAACTTTAATACCTTTGAAGAGCAAAGACTCTTAACTACATTACCAAAAGGGCTTGAAGTTTTCATTATTTGCACAGCCAAAATAATGATGAATCATGTCATGCAGTCTGCTCTGTGTGTGGGTCATCTTTCAGTATTTCTGCCCTCCATGTTGTCTGATGCCAGCTGCCTTCTCATCTTCCAGCAGTCTACAAATTTGCATACAAATGAACATCTAAACGGGCTCAATGACATAATTGACTCGCAATTAAAAATTTTCTTGAGCTGGTCACTTTGCACTGGACGGACCAAGTGCACAAAATGAAGAAGGACACATACACACATAGGAGAGAAAATTGCTGCTATTTTGCATATTAATGACAGTCATTAGATGTCGCTTGGCAATAGCTGACAAGGGGACTTATTTATGCCCTGGCCCTCAATGCCTGACTGGGGGAAAAGTGTCCACTTCAGCGACCAGCGCTAATTGTTTCTGAGCATGTTGTCCGGCCGATCATCATCATCATCATGGGAAATTAGGCTTGCTTCAAAAAGACGACTTGGCTGACGTTGAGCATGGCCTTTTATGATAACTCTGTGTAAGCTTTTAACTTCTGGTGCTCTACAAGAGCCAAGCTTTTAACTTGGACCCATTAAGGGCCTTGTATCTTGCTGTTTCACCCCCAGTAACAACTATTGAATCCAAAAAGCTGAAAGACGAGCCAGAACAGGAAGCCATTATGCTAATATTTTGATAAATCAAAGTGGGGACGTTGTATGACTTCCTCAGTTCTGCACAGAAAACAAGCAGAGTGCAAATATGTTAACTTAGACTGTTTCAAATCAAATACTCTGGTGTTAAATCTCATTAGACTGCTACAAAAAACCTCTCCAATAGATTACTGAAGTCCTTCACAACAAAATGATGCTGTCCATTTGCTACCTGCCAGCATTCATGACAGCCCAGCAGAACTCTTCTGTGACATCTGTCAGTGATTTGTTTCCATTCAAAATGGTATACTAAAAAGGACTTTAATAATCGTATGCTTGAAAATAGGATGAAGACCAAAATAATCCCATATTATGGCAGTAGTTTTTAGCACTGTGTCATGGGGTTCTGCTTTTGCACTAAGAGGGTAAGTAGCAGCGAGATATTGATAATCAAATGAACTCAATTGATCACCACCGAGTGTGATCACCTTTATGAAAGCAGACATTTTAGCAGTTTGCTGGTCTGAAGCATTCAGGTGTGTACAGAGTCTTCCCAGAAAATTAACATCTCACGGATTTACCCCAAAGTTGGACCATGCAACGCTCAGAAAACTTGCAAGAATAAAAACAAAAAAAACCCTAAGACCTACTTCTTAGACCAGTGGTGGGAACTCCAGGCCTCAAGGGCCAGTGTCCTGCAGGTTTTAGATATGACCCTGGGTCAACACACCAGAATCAAATAATTAGTTCGATACCAGGCCTCTGGAGAACTTCAAGACATATTGAGAACTTAATTTAGCATTTTAAATCAGCTGTGTTGGATAGAGGACACATCTAAAACCTGCATGACACTGCCCCTTGAGGCCTGGAGTTCCCCGCCCTTGTCTTAGACTCTACAGGCCTCAGTGAGCATGTTAAAAGTTAAAGTCCTTAGGTTAACATTAAGTTGTTCTTTATACCTAAGAAAACATGAATATGAAGCCATCTATCTGAAAAACATTCCTCTACAGTAATGTCAGAGACTGAAAAAGTTATACAGAAAACAGTCACTTAATGTTAAAGGTGGTTCTACAATTGAATGATGAGGTATACTTAATTTTTCATACACCTGAGTCCTGTCAGATTATTTTATTGCTGTACATGAAACGAATAAGCCCCATTGTCTTGATTAAGGCGTATCATCATGCTCCTTCCTCTTTCCAGTATTGTTACTTCATATAAAAATTTACTTTAGCTGTTCATCCATGGAAGAAGGAAAGTGCCTCTTGAACCTAACATGAAGACATACATGGTCAGGTTTATTGCATTCTTTTTATCACGTGGATGAGTAAATCCAAAATGTTTAAAGCAGGCAGTTATATTACATCAGACACAAATTTATAATTAAAGAGTAATTTTGCATGAAACTGCCCCTCAATTTGCAATCCAGTTGTGATGAAAAATATTTCATTAATTCATAAGAAACTCCTCAACATTTCTGATTTGATTAGATTTTGACCCTGTAAGTCATCACTGGCCTCTCACAGTATTGTAGCGCGAATAGGCTTCATAAATCCACTGTGACCATAAATTGGATAAGGGTACAGGATGGACAGATGAATGGATTGATGGGTGAATGGAATTCATCATAGGTAGAGTACAGGTAGGAATTGCCCTAATCCTACTCTACCATAACCCTGATATTTTTGGAGAAAGGCTAAATGGAATGTCTTCTGATAGTCCAGGTTAAAAGGCAGCGCTTGGCGCTACTGTCAGTAACAAATGGCAAAAGCCAAGTTTCCATTTCCAGCATGCAAATACTTATATTGTTTAATTGGCATTGTAGATATATGGCTCTTTTGCTGTTTTGTTGATACTCAGCCAATCAGGTATGTAACAAAAACGAACTAATTTGGACATGTTACATTAGTGCATGCAGATTGTAGTGCTAAAAACACTCGTGTGGCAAACAGAATGTCACAGGTTTGATTCCAGACATAAACTCCCTTTGGGGTTGTGTCAAGAATTGTATCTGATGCCAAATAAAACATCTGGAGTTCCCAGCTTTGGTGACCCCTTATGATAATGGAGCACCTTTTTTAGGTTATTGAAACTTGTCATTGGCATTTTCTCTATTTGTAAAAAAAAAAAAAAAAGTAAAAAGATGTATTGATAAAGTCAACTAAGCCCCTGTTCTAATACACAAAATATATCCAGACTTTCTTAGCTTCTTATGATAATTTTTATTGTGCATGTATATTATCTAATGTCTATCTTACAATGTGTACTATGTGTGCCTGTATATCTACATTTTAGAGGAACCACTAACATGTAGGTTTACAGGCTGAAAAGGTCTCTTTCCTCCTCTGTCTCTCTCAGCTGGAGTGCCAGGCAGGCTGCTCTGCAGCGACCCAGAGATGAGGAGTGTGACAACAAAGAGGTGGAGGACAAGGAGGTTTTAATGCACACACACACACGCACACACATACAGCAGTGAGCGGTAGTTATGGTCTCGACAGCTTTAGCACCCCCATATTGTAAACAGAGGGGTGGTGACCGCCTCCCTGTGCTTGTTAACATCATCTCCGTCATTCAGCAGACGCGGCACTGTCAGCACCTTGCTGTGCCCCGACACAATCAACATTAACTATGACACACACACATACTTGCACAGACACACTGACTATGTACGTTGATACAACAATGCATTCAAATTTACACACACACACACACACACACACACACACACACACACACACACACACACACACACACACACACACACACACACACACACACTCCCAGCAGCAAATTTGTCCACGTATACTGTGATAAATTTACACACAAATATTCACACACACACACA
>NW_005187499.1:1856928-1866850 GCF_000239375.1 Pundamilia nyererei
GAGACAAACTACCTGTGCTGACACACACACACACATGCAGCACAACTGTGTGTATATTTCTGTATGTGTGTTTTGGCTATCATTGTTGTACTGTAGTTACACTACTACGTTGTTAACCGAATTTAAAACCTTTCGATAGCCATATGTTCTTCTCATCTTATCTCTTTTCACTGTGTGAAAGGTACTCGAAAGGACCACCATCAGTGGCAGTGACAGGTAGTGTTGCCAATGTTCCCAAATCTCAGAAATAATTTTGGAGAGAAGTGGTGAGTTAGTACTTATTTTTTTAGATTATTTTTATTGTGACAAGGCAGGCATTATGAAGCCTCTTTTATTTTATAATCAAAATAATAAGTTTTGTTTTCATGGACCACAGCAGAGCATTTTGAGACAGGCAAAAATGATGATTATCAACTAGTAAAAAGTACACTTTTAAAATGTGTTGTGACATTCGCTTTCCCACAAGCCAAAATTAAAAGGTGCGGGAAGGACAGAAAGTCAGCACCAGTGATGCACTTCAAGGCCCAGCTGAGCGGAAGATGCTATCAGGTAAAGCTGGTCCAGCACCACCTGGTGTGTGTATGCTTGTGTGCATAGGAAACTATGATTACTTTGACATCAAAAGGAAGTATGCCACCCATGTCAGATATGTTGCCCTTTTTGGTAACGGCTCCAGAGGCCAAAGAGGCTAACTGCCGTTACTGCCCCCACCTCTGTCACCCACAACCGCGCATAGCCTCAATCCCATTGTCCAATGCACACTCACACACTGAGGCATGCTCAGGGCTGGCTGCAGCCCTCACAGTGATGGTCATTCTGTCTCCAGCCAGCTAGCGGCGACGCTTTTGCCGCAACTCAGAGTGCATTTGACCTTTATCCTTCCAGCCCTAATCAGATTGTGTCCCTCTTTATGAAATCAGACGCTAAAGGTCAGCAGGCTGTTTAACATGGGATGGAGGCCCAGAGCTATGGAATTTGCCTTGGCAGTAAATTACCTTTATTATGTTTGGTCCGTGTGATTCTATACCCTCCCAAAGGCCGTAGGGCTGTGGATGTGGTGATACATGGAGATGAGTTACATGGCTGCAGTTTTCATCAAAACCCCAAAGAAAGACTTCACAACAAAACCCGAGCTTGTGTTTAGAGTGGCTTACAACACACTAATTGAAATATATTCTTTCACTAATAATTACAATCAACAAGTTGACAACAATTTAGTATTGTAAATGTAGCAGCTAATTATATGACATCACTCCGGGAAAACTCCAAAGATGGAAACTTTCAACAGAGATCGATGTGGACCATAGACTATATAGAAGATAGGTGTAGCCATCACTGGTTTGTAGACTACTATTTTTAACTCAATAATTCCCTGCTTTATCATTCATTCATGTTAAACAGGAATACTGTCTATTTGTTTTGTTTTTTGGAACACCCTGCTCTATTAACTAAGATTTTTAACTAGATCAAAAGCATAAACTCATGAGGGCATTGCTTGCTGTGAATTTAAATCAAGTGAGAAGGAGTTTTCTTTTCTCAAAGGCTTCTATAGATTGAGTCTTCATTTTGCAACCCAAGAAGTTGCTCCCTGCATAGAATGGATGTTTAAGGAAGCTTTGGCTTCATTTCTTCATGCTACAATTGTTAGTCTGTGGGCCTGATGTCATCTTAGCATAGGAGATGGATGTTTGATTGGAATTCCAAATTATCATTAAAACAGTTAAAGTAACTCCCTGATAAAAAGCCACACAGTTTGCCCAAAACATTTGCTTGAAAGTGTTTCATCAGTAATAACGTATAGGCTATAGGTTAATTATATACCTAATGTTTTAAATGCTGTTTAACAAAGCTGCCAACTTCCATTGGATCTGCTTTATCATATACTAGCACTTGCTATCCCAAGACTAATTTGAAAAGAATCCTCCATTCACCAAATTTCACATTAAAAAATTCCATTTCATCCAACAATTTTTTCTTTAAATACTAACGTGACCTGCCATCTTTTCTCACACTCACATAGAAAGTTAATTGATATAAATGAATGAATGGATCCTGGATCATGGCAGCCACATGTGCAGTCTCTGTGGATTTTGTGGACCTTTTGTTCTCAAGCATTGCTCCCCAGAGTTTGCAGACTATGTTCTCTAGACAAAGTTATGTGCCACCGACCCTTCCCTCACATCAACTCTGAAACCTCACAGTCATTAGCAGCCGATTGATGAGGGAAATGGTATTAGTCTGGAAACATTTGCAGCTCATCCTGAGAAGGAGCCATTTTTACAATTGGTTTAGGGGGTTATGAATGTGCACATGTTCTGTTTGAAATAGGCAATGTTCATTTTTTATCTGTAATTGTTTCTGTAGGAGGCTTTTAGTGAGAGATGAGTAAAGATTCTATTATAATCCACTATCTGCTTTCTTTCTTTCTCGTCCTCTTTTTCTTTAAAAAAAAGAACAAGAAAAGCCCAGTTCTTTTTTACTAATTAACAAGATAAAATAACAAATATATGCATATACAACAAAAAAAATCCAAATATAATTAAATCAACCACTGAACATAGGGATAATGATGTTTTACATAATAACTGTTGTCTTCGGTAATGCTCATCAGCATCTGGCTTCTTTTATGTTACTCACTGTGCATAAAAGGCCTTGAAAAGGTTTCCGCTTTGATGTCTGCACGTATCGGTTTCATCTCCATCATCATTCTGTTAGTGGCCCGGAGTGCAACAAATGTCAACCTAAATATATAAACCTTATCTGTTCATTCGTGACACAAACACATGTATTGTGTACCACACACATACATATGTCCAGTTTAAGGTAGGTACAATGTCACGTGAGTGATGATCACCAGGCATGAAGGGATGAGGTATAAGGAACTGTCTTGTGTGATGGATCAAAGGGTTACATGACAACCAGGCAAGGACTTTCTGCTTCACCGGAACATTTTTCAAATGGACATCACGACAAATCAGACATGATGTGTGTGCATGTGAGAGAAACAGATCAGCCCCTAAAATAGACAGAGTCCAGTATCTAGAATGATGTGTTTTCTTCATCTCAGGTCAGTCTGTCTGTCTGTGTCTTCATCACATCTTTCCTTTTGTCTCTAAGTACAAATACACACATGTGTATCCCAGCACATTTGACATGCAAAACTGTCTTTTTGGTATCATTTGAAGGTCCATGTACTTTGCTGGTCAGCTGGACATGTTTTTAACCAGTCACTAATACTGCAAGCCATAAGTAGCCATGTGACAGTTTTATTTAACGGGGAAATTGCAAGTAGTTTGATCTCATGTAAGCCCTACAGTATGTATCATTTTCAAAAAGCTCTGATAAACAATCACAGTGAACATTTTTGTTTTCTAGCTTAACCTCTTAAGCACACACGCACCCAAAGATGGGCGGAAAAAGCGAGGAGATCGTGGAGATCAGAAACCGCTTGGGGCTTAGCAGGTTAAAGGGCGCCGAGTCCTTTTGGACAAATAAAACGATTAAAACCTATCTCTTCAAACCAACCTGATTCAGATGTAGGGGAACATTTTATCACCATTTCTGAAAAAAAAAATCTGTCCACACTTAAAAATGTATATGAACATTCACACAGTGTGTGTTGGTGTAAATGGCAGTAGAGAATTGGTTGCTTTGTTTTAGAAATTACTTTGAAAGAAGAACAACAATAAAAAGTAAGGCTAGATTTTGACAACCAGATTTTGACAATGTAATTTCATTTCCAGGCCATCAAATACTGTCACTAAGGTGTTCTGTGGCTTTGGCACCATAACTACAATACTGGGTCGGTGGCACAAGATTGTCAACCATGAGGCCACCGTTGATGTCTTGTGTGGGAGCTTTGTTTTAGACATCCCAAAAAGTTGATTCACATCATCTGGAGGTTGCATTTCCAGTGGGAGAAATTCATCACTCATCCAACTGACTTCTTTAATCTCAGCTCACTGCAGGTTTCTTCAGTTGGATAACGATCCAAACAGATACCATTTCATAACAATGAGCCAAAAGATCAGTTTCATGATCACTGATATGCAAATTGCCATGACCCATAGTTTGTATGGAAGATACCAACTGGGGAGTGGGGAGTGCAATCACTGTATTGTAAGACATTAAAACGGTTAGACCCTTTCCTCAATTCAGAGATAGCTGTTTCATTTTTGCCTAAATGGACTCCTTGACTCTTCGCACAATCTACCTTTACTCCCAGTCCAAGAGGTGTAGATCCTCATCACTGAAAGAATGGCCTCTAGGTATAAATAGATGGCAGTCCTGGACAGTTACTTCCTCTATTTTCTCCCATCCACTTAGCCAGAGGTCGTTTGGTTTCCCCAGTTTAAAATTCACAGTAATCCCCTTGACAGTCAACTCTGTACACTATTTTGCTCTGTTTGTGTCAGGACCAGTTTCTAGTGTAGTGGTCACATGCCACATACAGGATTACCAGTGTTTTTGTTTAGGCAGCGGTTGTCCTTCTTCTCTCCTGGATCATCTGGAGCATTACTTAGGAGTCTTCCCTGCTTTGACAAATGTCCAGCTGGGATAATTACATTTACAGGGCCCCTGAGATGACTGACCGTGCATCGCTTTACTTGCTGTTTTGTTCGTGCTTAGGCACTACAATTAGTTGGTTAAGTTTAGGAAAAGGGTTTGGTTAAAATGTTAACAATGCACATTGAGAAGTGACAGTAAAGAGTGCCATTTGCTTTCAGGTCACATCTAGGCTTTGACAAGGGCCTTTGACCTATTTTGCAAGTCCAACGGACAATCTTAAGACTGAAGAAATTTAAGGCCAAACTACATTTAAGGTGGTTGATTTAAAGGGTAACATTTTATAGTAGAAACTATGCTTATTTAATGTGTTTAATGTGTAAAGTGACAGAAGGTGAAAGCTTCTCATGGTGACAGAAATCCAAGATATCATGAGTCACTTATGAAAGACCAAACCATGAAGCCAACGTGTGTGTCCACACCACCATCTCCGGTTTCTGCCAATACAGGCTAAAATGCGTTCATGTTAAAGGTTTTCCAAAACGGTGTCGGCATCACTTCCACGAGTGTCAGTTTATTATGTCCTTCAATAGGACACCATAATAGGACACAAAATTCTAGCTAAGGTTATGTGTGGAAAAAATGAGTACATATGAAACTGGTCACAGAAGGTGATGTTGTCAGGGTCCTGGGTCCCCTGACCCAGCGTTTTTAGTTCTTTGTGATTTTTGTATTATTGTACTTGTGTGTGATTTATTCTATGGTTTCTAGTTTTGATCCCTTGCCCTTCATGTCTCTCTGTGTCCCCTCTGTTCTGTGTAAGTCTGTGTCTACATGTTTGAGTTTCCCTCTGTGTCTTTTGGTTCATCGAGTCCTCTGCCTTACTGGTGATGTCTCTGTGTTTCTTAGTTGCTGTCTCCACCGTGTCAAGTTCGCGTCTCTGTGCGATACTTCCTGTTTTACTTTGAAGGTCTGTGTCTTATGTGAATGTGTTCAGTTTACTCTTCCTTGTCTCGACAGTTCTGATTTCCTCCAGCTGTGCTCTCCTTCTGTGTCTCATGCCCCTCATTACTTCCCAGTGTATTTAAACCCTGTGTTTCTCTGAGTCAGTGTCGCGTCGTCCCTCATGCTGCGTGGATCTCCCTGTATCTTACTGTGAGTTTTAGTTTGTTGTTTCCCAGTTTAGTTTAGTTTGTATGTCTTTTCCTGCCAGCAAATAAAGCTGTGATTTTGAGTTCATCCCCTGAGTCTGAGTCCTGCACTTTGAGTCCTCATCTCCTGCCTGCCACACAGCGTTTCATGACAGATGTCCCCAAAATCTCCTTGTGATTGCTTTAGTTGCTAGAAGATTGCCTAGCAGACTGTTCTCTAGACCTGTGCAACTGAGGCCTTAGTATGGTCATAACCTGAAACGATGGCTTCACCAAACCACTCATCCCTGCAAAATTCAATAAATTACAAGATGCTTGGTTTTTCTCTCTCAGCACTTCACATACAAGTTCTTGAACGATCAGGCCCCATCACATCTTAAAAACCTCATAGGACCATAGAAACCAAATAGAGCATTTTAATGTCAGACTGCTGGCTTACTTGTGGTTCTGAGCATATTAAAAAGTAGAATGGGAGGCAGAGTCTTCAACTTTGTGGTCCCTCTTCTGTGGAACCAACTCCCAGTTTGTAATTCGCAGACAGACACCCTCTACTTTTAAGATTAGACTTAAAACTTTCCTTTTTAATACAGCTCATGGTTAGGGCTGAATCCAGTGACTCTGAATCCTCTCTTAGTTAGTCTGTTTTCTCTATTGTAGGGGCTCTACCTTATATTGAAAAGCACCTAGAGGTGATTGAATTGAATTGAATTGCTTTCAGTTGAATTGAATTGAACATGATCTTTGCTTTGACTAGACCAGTGATTCACAGCCTAGTGCAGGAACAGCAAATGAGGCAGAAAAAGTTTGGCAAAGCACAACAAAACACTCATTAGTCTGTTTCACTCATAAAACCATAATACTCTAACTTGAATTTGAAAAAAGCTCATTTACACATTAAACACTCTACACTTGTTAAGCTTGGACTCTGTTATCATTACAAAGTCCACCACTTAAGCCTACAACATAAATACAACTACAGCGGGCTGTACAGTAGACACTTGAGTGCATATGCCTTCCATCAAAAATTTATTTGAGTAGCTTTGATAATTATACAAGGGCGTAAAATATTTAACAGCGAGTGGTGGGAGAGCTGTTTAGGAGAGCTAGGATGAACATCAACTTCATCCAGAACAATAATAATTACAAACTGCTGACTGCTCTCTCTTAGCCGCTGTGCATCTCACTGTGTCTCACTTATTCAGCTCTGGTTCTCTCGCTCTTTGGTTCTCTGTGGACATGACTCTTTCGGCACCTTTCTATTTGCATCTCCCTCCCGCTCTGCAGCAAAGAGGCGGTGGGTGGGGAAGGGAAGGAGATGATTTAAGGTAATGAGAGGAGTAAAACATCATTAGTGCAAATTAACTTTTGTCAGCTGAGGTGATCTTGGTGGGGGCACTTCTGCCACCGGCGGCAGCTCGGATAATGGCAATTTATGCATTAATGTGTGTTATAGTGTGTGCGCGCATGTGTAGGTGTGTGTGGTGACGGCCACCAAGGACGCTTTCAGTCTTAAAGGGCAAGTCCAATCTTTTCAAAGGCCCTTCTCAGACACCCTAAATGTTTTCACGAGAGTTTCTAATTCTCTAAGTATTTTCCACTCTGTTAGTTCCCATTTTATAATATCAGTATTCCTAAGGGGGCTTTTTTAAGTTTAAATATGTTACCTCCCTTCATGCTCTCAGCACTAAAATGCCTTGTGAATTATTTATGTTACCTTACAGCACCAGTTACAAGCCAGCTCTTGCATTGCCACATTTTGTGAATATGAATCGTAAGCCGACACGGACTCATGCCTGCAACTTAACTTAAGCCAGCTTTAAGCCAACTATAAAACCAGCTGTAACCTCTGTGGCTAAAATGTGAAGCCAAAAACTGCAGTTCTTCAGTGGCTGCAAAGCAAGCTAATCACCATGGACTCGCATGTTAAAACGTCCAACCTAAGCCAAGCAAATAACATGTTTGCCTCTCTATGACACAGATGGTATACTTTTATACTTCACTTATTTAGATTCTGCTTAAAGTTTAAAGTTTGAGGTGTGGTCACCAGAGACCACTGCAGTGGAATTTTTTGTCATTTAATTTCTTGCTGTGTGGTACAACTTATCCAAGAAGTTTCAGTGTTGGTAAGTGAAATTTTAGGAGTCTGTTATTTAGCATTTGCATCTTTGTATTATATCCGTTCAGCTTTTAGATGCGGTTTGCCAACTATGTCAGCTGATAGCTTATTACTCCACCCTCTAAATATGATAATTTCTGCTGCTTCTATTACACACTCAGTCTGCACAGTACAGTTGCCTGGAGAGAAAATACCTAAAATCATTATGCACTTCTGATATTCAGAATCAGTTGTTGGCATTTGTATTCCCTCTTTTACTGGAAACGTAACAGGTTCATGTAGTTCTGTAATGTTGCTGCTCTCTCTTGCTCTTGGTCTCCCTTACTCCCTCTATCTCTCTGTCTTCCTGGCTTTGGCAGCACAGGGGAGGCACGGTCATGTTTAATGCATGTAGTTTGTGTTGCACTCAGTGCTGGAGAATGGGCTCCAGTCCATTAATTAGTAACAAACGGCTGTTGGAAACAAGACAGGCCCAGCACAGGTCAACCAGCTCCAAGGTCTGGAAGGATGTGGACACTGATGTCCGCCCTGGGCCATCCACTGTCTGCAGCTGTGCTTCATAGCAACTCCTTAACTCAATAACTTACTCTTAGTGCTGTATTCATTTGCGCATGTTTACACGCAGCGAACGGTTGAAGAGACGATAATCTGCAGTGTGTAAACCGAAAACAATTAAGTAAAATACCAACTAGGCTACACATACACAACATACACATGAAAATGTAGATTAGGTGAGATGGAGGGATGTGATGAAAATGACTTCCATCTACATACAAAGAGCAGGACTGGGGCATACCCATTGCTAATAAAATCAAGTGATCAAACCTCTGCTTAAATATGGTTTATATGCTAATGTAGTCATTTTCGAATTTTTAAAATTTCTTTTCTGTTTCAATTTGAAATGGCCGTTAGGATCTGAGCTGTTACAATTAAAAGCTTTTTCTTTTGGCAAAATCCTTATTCACCCACTTGAATAGAGAAGGGAAAGATTCCTTTATTCAGTATTGTCTACAATAACCGAAACGCAGGGTCAAGATGAGATCACGTGACTGACGTGGACTTTGAAAAACATTTCTTTGTCTTGAGAAACTCTTGGGTTGTTTTTGCAGTATGCTTTGGATCAGTTTTGTAACATTTAGCTAAATTTGAGCAGAGTGTAGACTTCAGTATTCATTTGGCTGCTTCTATCTATCAGCAGTCATATCAACAAAACACACTATTCACCTGATTGCAGTGACAGTCACACATGCCTACCATAACACTGCTGCCTCCATATTTCACTATAACACATATTACACATACCGTATTTTTCGGGCCATTAGGCCCACCGGATTATAAGGCGCACTGTCGATGAACCGGTCCTTTTTCATACATGAGGCGCAGGCGCATTAACTGAAAAAAGAAAGAAAACAGTCAGATAAGTCAAACTTTGCTCAACTCATTCTTCTTGCTTCCTCCACCTCTGTACCACTGATTCATTAATGTCTAATTCTCTTGCAGCTGCTCTATTCCCATGTTGTTGCAGTATATTAAGGACTAACCTTGTATGGATTATCTCAGTTGTTCTCCTGACTGACATTTGGTCCGTTTACAGCATCCTGCCATTGCATTTGTCCCTCACCCTTGCGAACCCTTGCGTTAACTTTTATTGTGTGGAAAAAAGTTAGCGTTCATCCTCCAGCTCCACTGTGTTTATGTTATGCTAACATAGCTGTGTCGCTAACGATCACGTAGCACAGCGGTCCCCAACCCCCGGGCCTCGGACCAGTACCGGTCCATGAGTCGTTTGGTACCGGGCCACGAGAGTTGAGGCTCAGGTGTGAAATATATAGTTTTCAGGGCTTTTATCGGTTTTCAGCGTTATTTTGTTATCGTTTTTATCGTTTACTCGGTTTTCCTGGGTCTTTTCACGTGTGTTATAAATAAATCTTCTTTTTTTCGGTACCGGTACTAGTTTTATTTTGTTGGATTTATCCGCGACACCTTAAAGGCCGGTCCGTGAAAATATTGTCGGGCATAAACCGGTCCGTGGCACAAAAAAGGTTGGGGACCGCTGACGTAGCACATCATTATATGCCAGCTAGCCCAACTTCAGTAACCTTACAAAAGTCACTGCTGTTTAGTTTCCTGTCTTCATTTATGTCAGAAG
>NW_005187499.1:1869012-1869931 GCF_000239375.1 Pundamilia nyererei
ATTTATTAATGATACACAGCAGGAATTCAGGCTTGAGAGCCTGTAGGACGACTCTGGTTCCTGAATTATTCTAAGCAGGGATGCTACAACATAAAATGCACTAATGTAACTCTTGATATGAAAAAGCACTATCAAAACTAGAATAATAATAAAGAGAAACAGGAACACTACGATTCACTATAGTGAATTGGTCAAATTCATTTCAGTTGATTATCTTAAATAAATAGTCTAATTTTGGAGGATTTTTTTTTCTTCTTTTGATTATGTTTAGTCTTTGTGGGGTTAAACAGTATTTAATACTCCCAACACAAACACACACACACACACACACACAGCTGGACATCCGATAAATGATGAAGATTCCCCATATGACGGCGGTATATATATACATCTATGTCGACTGCCCACAGGAGAGAGGTTTCCTTTTTCTCATGATTTATCATCAGATACTCTTTTAGACTTCAGTAGGAGAGTTTTGAGTTCATACTTTTGCTTTCTTATGTTTTTCAGTTGGGCAAAATTTACAGACTGTAATGTAAGCATTACTGCTTATGTCCCATATGGAAAAAAATATAAATATAAATCTTATAAAGTTTGTATCTGTCTTGTGTGAAACTTGTATGAAAAGCATACAAGAGTGAGAACAGATATAAGATCCCTTGAAAAATTACATAAATGAAACTTGTATGTTTTGGATTCAGATGAGTAAATCGTAAAAGCCTTATATGATATGAAGTAGGCCAAATCTTATGCAAGTCTTTTATCATTTTTTTCTATTTCTTTTCCACATGGGGTATCAAAAATAAACTGCTGGTTATTTATGCAAAACATCATCCTTTAGCAGCCTGAGGTCAAAATGTGTACACGTATTTTACACTCTAGTTTCATAGTATCGTATATATTTTTCTTTTTAGATACA
>NW_005187499.1:1870107-1875199 GCF_000239375.1 Pundamilia nyererei
ACACACACACACACACACACACACACACACACACACACACACAGACTTTCACCCACCACACAGACAAACACAGACAAAGCAGCCCTAGGCCTACCACTGTCATCATACATGGGACTTGGCCTGTCTGTGTGAGACGCACAGTTTGTTTGGTAGTTTTAATTTGACAGGGCTCTGAATAGAGCCTCTGAAACACACACTAACGCTTGCACACACAGACCTACACACACACACCTTTAATTTGACAGCGCTCTAACAAGAGCCTGCTGCTTGTCAAATGTTCTCCAGTGGCAGCAGGGATGCGCAAAGCCGAGGGGTTTCTGTTCAAGGACATCTGTGAAGAAGCACACACACTCCTTCAGTAGCACACACTCGCTTTGAATAGGCAGAGAGAGGCAGCCCGCTGTACGGCGTGATGGGAGAGAGGCTGCACACACGCTGAGGGGTTTCTACACTGCTGTTCCTCTCACTCTCCATCTTCCTCTCCCTCTATGTCTCCCTGTCCTTTTTTTCCCTCTTTATCTAACATTCCATCGTTCTTTTTTTTTTTTTTTACTCTTTAGGTCTTAAGTAGAGGGCTGAGGAGCTGAGATAGACCAGGGGAGATTTTGATGACGGCTCCCCGTATGGTCCAACAACCGCTTCCCTTCTTTAACCACACACACGCACTTACACACAGACACACACAATATTCTCTTCATTCTTCAATCCAAACACCATGAGACCTTTTAAAGTTACTCAAAGGCAGATGGGACTTTGGTCCTGATCCTCTGGATTTCATCCTATTGAAGGTGTTTGTTCGCACACATGACGCACTCCTTCTTGCGTGTGCATGTGTGGGAGCTCCCATGCTGTCTCGGACTTGGCGTCCACAGGATGCTTTGCTCATTAGAGGGAAGAGAGGGTGACTTGAGTGACTTCTATTCGGCTCCCCCGCTCAACTTGATCACAAGGCTGGTCCCGCGGAGCGAGAGAGAAAAGCAAGGTTTCAGCACCACATGCGTTACACGGCGAAGACAGCACAACCCAGCGGAGCACGGTGTGAGGAAGATGCAATAATCACTGATCAAATTAATACAAAATCTGGCACAAGCTCCTATTAGTGGAAACATTTAACTTTCTCTTTGTGCTACTTCACTAAAAGGGAACACCACCCCCACCCCAGAGAATAAAAATCACTGTTATCAACTGGAAAGATAGTATGTCAGACGTAAAATCAAAATGTCAAACATTATATAAAATCAGTCCAAATCACCAGAGAGGAAGCCACAAAGATTTGCCATTAGATGATATCTCAAACAACGTGTATCTGTGGGTGTACGTGTTCCTGTCAGATAAAATACTGCACATCCCCATCCAATGATCTAGAAAGCGGGTTCACAGGGTTGCATCCAAAATGTCAACATGTACATAAATACAAACATTTCCTTTCGATTCAGAGTGACATTAAACGGATGGGAAATTGTTGCCGAGAATAAACCGAATCACCGAGACAAAGTTCAATGTTTGGCTTTGCATGATAACCAGCAATCCAAAGTGCAGAAGGGAAGCATTCGATTGCATTTTCTGATAAAACCAGCACTAATGTGACTCCATACCGGAGATGCTCGCAGGTTTTTTTCCAATGATGAAAAGCCGCTAGGATTATTTGAATCCTGTAAATCACAGCTAAAAGTCAACGTGTAAAGCCAAGGTCTATGAAACTATCAGCCCAGAATAGAGAACACAGACGATATGTTACCGCATTGCCAAGTGCTACCACTTAATACCATTAATCTTGGTGCTCTCCCCCTCATCTCTCACTTCATTTCTGCGTTGGAGTGCTCGACGTCCTCTAAAAGTATGGATCTTGACCGCAGCCATTTTCCTCGGAAGAAGGAAAGGCTAAAGAGAAAGCGCTGACCCCTCTTCACTGCAATTTTCCCCTCATCAACTTGTGAGACTTCATTAACTTCCTTGGGGTAATTTCGTCTTTCAGTGCGTTTCTGAAAGGATAGCATGACGTTTTCCTCTCACCCTCTAGCTATTCTCTTTTCTTGCTTTTATCTTCCACCCTTACCACAAGCGATTTCTCTTGAGAGTCAATTGTAATCTCTGAAAAAATTTAGAAAAGAAAGGGGGTAGTAGTGTTTCAGGGATCTGATGTTGCCGTTCACCTGCAGAGGTCATTCCAGCACCAACAGTATCCACTTTTATTCAACTCAAAGCAGTCCCAACATGAACTGAAGTAGCTTCTGAAGATAATGTTCCCCTCAGGAACCAAGAATAATATATCCACTGTACTCTAGTTGGCTTAGTGCAAAATTCAAGCTTTACTGAGAAGCTGCAGCATGGAAATTGTGAGACAATGCTGCCCTCTTCAGGAATATTTGTGTCACTCCATGGAACAAAAGGCCTGCAGGTTTGCCTTATGAATATTGCGAGTTTCCAATTGTCATTAATGCATCATTTACATACTGTTGATATTTTTTTTTGTTAGTTTTTATTTTTATACTAAAACAAATGCTAATCTTAACCTCAGCTAATCAGTATATGCCATGTTTCCTTTTATTAAATTGTTCTACTAATACCAAGCAGTGGTGGTTTATGTTGGTAAATGTCATTTTAAAATTGGTATGAAGATTCTTAACTGCCAATGTGGTGGCTGACAGCAGCTGTGGTTATTCATGTTAGGAAGGTTTAGACTGCTATGATAGCACAGAAGAGTTGGAAATAAAGGCAAATACTCCCTTGGTTTTTTTTTTTCTTAAACCAAAGGGGGTATAAGCATGCCATGAAAATTATTTTTTCTTATATTTTTATGCCATCCAGTAAGAAGGTTATGTCACAGATGGCTCAAAAAGTTATGAGTGGGTTTGTGGGTTCAATTGTGGATTCTTTACCATTAAAAAACTGGGACATTTTTTAACGTGTCAAGTCATATCCTCACAATTACATAACAGAAAAAAATGGTCCACATTATCCTGACATTCTCAAGAAAGTATCTCAAACTAATCTTATAGTATATTGTTGCTAAATGGCAAAAAAAAAAAGTTTAAAAAAAGAGTAATAATAAGACAGCATCCTCCTTGTAACTTGTCATCAGAGTAGAGGTTAAGCATGCAAGACCCTCAACCTCAAGCAAGCACTTTCAATTTCCTGGTGAGAGGCCACCTGTTTCCAAACAACTGTGGTTTGACTCCAACTGACTTCAATCACTCTCAGACAGACTCATTTGCAAATACATGCTGTCTAATTTTTGAAGGCAGGCAGATTGCCAATAGGTTGCAATCAGTTAGAGTCAGTCTGCACCACTGAGTGCAACTCATCTGCGCTATGTCTCTTTGTAATATTGGACTCGACTGGTTGTCTTCTATACTTTTATATAAAAGCATTGCTGCTGAGCCCCAGTTTCATTTTGCAGTTAAATTGCTGGCCTGCAGCAACTACATCACTATTTTGGAAGGATTATCTTTTCACATCTATAAGATTTTGGCTGAACGCTGAATGTAAATAGTTCATGTTAATTTTTATCAATGTAGATGTCATTCAATTTGCAGTTTTTGCAGATTTATTATATTTAAATGCTATATTATCACAAACAGATTATAAGTAATGTCCAACTTAACGCAGGTCAGTTGCGAACTGATAGTCGACCAATTGTGTCTTATTGCAGTCTTGATGCATCAAAGTTGTTTAAAGGTGGCGACTGACTGTGAGTGGTTGTGGACCAGGTCTCTGTCTTTAAGACAACCAATTTAAAGGCAACGAGATTGCCAGTTTAATGCACATGGTTGCATTCTTTTTGGAATCGGTACTATCAGAATAGCTCTACCATTCTCAAATCTTCTTGTCAATGTTTCTGAGGTCATAGAAATACAGTCTACGACTGGTGTTGATGTAACTTTGAGAAAGAGAAAGTGAAAATTAAATATCACAGCATTTTGACTCAGAGTTATCAAGGCAGCCATTGCAGGACATCAGAGAGAGACTAACAGCGGATCAGAGCGGCCTGTCTCACAACGTGCACTCCAGTAAGCGATGTTCATCTGTCTGTGCCGATATGTAAACTTTCCTCTTTCTCCCTTTCCTCCAAGCAGTTCTTCATGATACATGAAGTGCCAGAGCCTGGCCTGGCGCAGAGACAAATGCCAGCCACTTGCTCTTTCAAATGTCAAATCTGACATGTCGTAGACATTCAATAACCATCCCTGCCGGACCATTTCAGAGCCGTGCTCTTCAAACAGGCCCTGATGTCTCGTGACAGCAGTGCAGGTGAAATGGTTGGATTGCATCTGATGTCCTCCCTTCAGTAAGCCCTGCTGATAAAGTTTATTAAAGTAGGTTATCTGTTCTTCACCAAGTACAAGAGGTGAAGGAATCTGCAACTGACATAAGACAGCCATCTGAACCACTCAAAGAACGGTTTCTCCAAATTAAAATCCCCTATAATAATCAGTTTTGATAACACTGCGATTAGGATAACATTTTACATGAATAATTCAATTAGAGGATGTGATTTATAGGTGACAGGAAGGACTCATCGAGGGCCTGGGTGCAGACAAAAAAGCCGACCACCTTCCTGTAGAGGACTAAAACACAGAGTGTAAAATGACCACTGACCATGCAGCTGTGGTGTGTGTAGCCATTTCATGTTTCCAGTTAGGGGCCTTGCAGATTCTTTGGATCTCTTTGTTTTATATTCAGCCACTTTTCTTGCCCAGTGCCTTCTCTTTATTCAATGCTTTCCTAAAAAGTGGCCATGCCACAGAGAAGTATTCAGGCTGGTGGTGAATTTCTGTACATTTAAATTGGATTTATATTCCTCAATTTGGGCTGGTGCTCTAGAGGGCCAACATTGAACGTCGTTAACCCATCAGCAGAACCATTATCTGCTCCTTTGTGCAAAGAGGAACTGGATGAGCACTGTCAGAGCTACAAAATGACCTCCAGCAGGACACTGGTGTTAATGTCTCTGACCAAACAATTAGTAACAGTCATGAGGGGGGCCTTAGGGCCCAACATCCTCTAGTAGGCCCTGTGCTCACTGCCCAGATTCAAATTATTGATTCAAATTCAAATTATTATTATAGAAGAGAGAGAGAGAGAGAGAGAG
>NW_005187499.1:1876499-1900632 GCF_000239375.1 Pundamilia nyererei
AGGATACGACCTGGGATGCCGTCTGGTCCTGCTGCTTTCCTGGTGTTCACTTTCTTGAAGGCTCTCCTTCAAGACCTATAACACTAAAGGGTCAAGCAGCAGCATGTATGAATACCACTGATGGAAAATGAGCTTTGAATTACAAGCTGGAAACTGGAGTGACATGACTGTTTGAAGGCACTGGACGTGATATTTGCCATGCTGGGAGTTAACCTACAAGAAAAGACTGAAAGATCAACAGAGAAGAAACAGAGAAGAAGAAACAGCTGAGTGGGACTGTGTTTGCTGGAGATTTGAAGGCCACACAGGACACTGTGAGAAGAGGGACAGGGACCAGTGAGAGGTCAAGCCCGGACGAGTTCAAGTGAGAGAGTACAGGATATAATTGGATTGAAAATGGAAGCTGAAATCATGGAGGTTTAGAAATGTCCACCACATCACAACAACAAAAAAGAAAAGAAAAAAGAAAAGACCGAGAAAAATAAATACATGAATTAACAATTACGTGAATGAATAGAAAACACACATACACAAATTGTTACATGTGAAATTATTTTTGGAAATAATCAGAAGTGAGACAGTTTGAATCCACAGCTCAGTGCAAAGAGGCATGAATTAAACCTGATTAGAAAATACACATGCAATGAAGAAGCAGCTTACACTCGACATTAATATGACCACATAACATAAATGCAATGAAGAACACGCTTACACTTAAGAATGAGAATACTTCTCGGTGCAAAGCAGACCTGGATCAATTTTCCACATGCAGCAGTCGGAAGAAAGTTATAGGTTAACATCACTGGAAACGTTCAGGCAAGTTTCTGGTTGAAGTGTTTACAGCGCAATGTGTCACTAAACCTCACCAGTGAGCTCTAACTCCTGGCTGAACACAGAGGAATGCTGTTATTTAATGTGGGAAATCAAAATTTGGGTTAGCAAATTTGGGAAAGAGAAAACTGACTGTTTAGTCTGAAACACTGCGAAAAGAAACATATACACAATCACACACAAACAGAAAGTGCATTAACCTCATGAAGCTCACGAAGATTAGACAGCATCTTTAGCACGTGAGAAATAAAAATAATTTAATAAGGTGGTAATGTTTAAACATGCATTTCTTTTGACACGGCAACTTCTTGAGAGATGACTTAGTATGCAAAGTAGTTGAATGACTCGGGACAGGAAAAGAAAAAGAGGAACTTGAGTTTCCTGTCTGACTGTAGGCGTGAAGCTTGCACTGGAAGAGACACTGTGACTGTGTGGCGTTTAACAAGATTTTCTGTGTATTGAGCAGGTGAACATGTGGCAGGTGATTTTGTTTTGTGCTTTGATGAGCTAATAATCAGCTCTCTTTTTTCTCATTTTTGTTCTAAGCAGGCCTGCAAGATTGAATTAACAGCGCTGTAAAAATTTCCGGGAGAACAAATATAAGGTGACCTTTTCCAGATTACAACTGGCTGAGGAGAAGGCTACCTGTGGGAACCTGATCAGGTTGTAAGTCCTTGTCTAAAAGGATTGCGGTCAATCCAGTCCAAGAGCATAAAGAACTCTTTTCCTAAAAAACAAAATAAAACAAATGAATGAGCTCATGTTGCTGAGGGTGGAGAATCTGATTATTTGCACGGGAGTCTCCACTATCAGCAATATCTCGTGTGAATGCGTGTGAGTGAATGTGTGTGACTGGACCAAGGTTAGGATGAATAAATGTGGACAAACAATTTACCATGCCAGCAAGAGAAAGGGGATGCTTTGCTTTGTTTTGCTTTTGCCATGAGGAGTGGAAGACTTAATTCTGGGGATGCTGGTGTTTGCTTTGAGAAAATTTCTGGGGTTAGATTATGGTATTACATTATATTGTTGGGAGAATGCCAAATGCTAAAGGGGAAACATTTTTTGAATATAACTCATGTTACCATTAACTGAAGAAACACATGACTGATAACTGTCCTGTTTTAGGTTTTCTTTCTTATAACACAGATTGGATCATAAGTGGGGAAAACTGAGTATGAAATGTGAAGATCAGGTTAACACACAGGTTTTGTTTCTAGGAAGTTCCAAGGATGCAGGCTCTGGATGGAGCCAGGAGTTCGAAAAGATTTGACATGATGATTAAATTGATTTCATCCCTTAAACACATGTTTGCAGGCCTGGAGCAGATATACCTGAGAGGAGGATCACTGATGTGTTTAGTCAAATAATATGACTAACCTTTTTTCTTTTAATTTCCTAAGCTCTGGTGAAGCATTTTCAGTTTGTGACACATAAGAGGTGTCAAAAGGGGGGAATTTCAGGTTTAATTTGAAATAATGAGTTTTTATGATTCAGGTGCGGTAAATCTTATGCATAAGTGATTGCTTATATGCTTAAGCTTAACTGATTGAAAATCTCTGACTTGGGTTGGATGTATTTTAGTAGATTAAGCATTTATAATCATTGTATACATACATTGCATGATTGTGCTCATTAACAGAGTTGATGTTCAGTCCATTTAAGGTCATAAGCTTCAATGAGCGCGATGTCTCAGTCGATATATTGTGTAAGTGACTTGGAGCATAGAAGGATAAACTGCGTACACGCTTACAAACACACGATTTAAACATAGGCCAGGCCAAAGGCCTGGAATTCATTAAGCTTTTAACTGTACAGCTTTTAACTTGCAGGTATGGCGTGGAGTGTAGTGAATGAATGCATAACAGGCTTACATACACAAACATCACATAGATTTATTTTCTAGGGTAAAGGTGGAACACATCTTGCTTTGTCTTTGCTTAGCAACTAGTGATGTAGAAGGTGTTAAAGATAAGCATGCCATGAATAAGTCAACAGCAAACGTGTGGGGGTGAGACGGCTGAAACAAAAATGTTGCAGAAACTTGTCTAACTGTCTTAACTGTAACTTTTGCACGTTATGTATCTGCTGGAAGCAAAAAGAGGCGTAAATCCTGATAGACAAAATTTTGGAGTGTGCTTTCTAGCGGAGATTTATGCTGATATGAGGATGGTGTATATTTTACCCTGGGTGTGTTTAATAAAATTAAAAGTGTTGCTCACACACATAAAGAGCATTGAGATTAAGTAAATTAAGATTAAGTAAAGTTAATATAAAGGATAGAGCCCAGAACATGATATTGTGAACCAACTTTGAATAATTAAAGGACCTTAGATGAACACAGTAGATTAGTGAGGTGTAGCAGAGAGAGGCGTTTTGTTTTCTATCCTTTACAGGAGAAGATTTCAGGACCACAGCGACACAGGGGTGGCGAGAATCCTGGAAGCCCGAGACCGAACGGAACCAACCAGAGAAAGGGGAACCCCAAAAAGAAGAACAGAGCACAAAGACACCTAGTTGTTTACATTGCAAAGAAGATCAAAAGCTTGTTAGACACAGGTTATAATGGGAGCATAAAAGTAATGAGAGGGACTCTAGGAATTGTTGCAGGATTTTTATATTATGTAAATTGCCCAAACACAGTGTTCAGGCCGGATAGGTGCTACCCGTTAAAGGGGGCGAAGAAACCAGGCCTAAGTTTAAAGAAGAAACGAGGTAAATTTTTAAAGAGGAAACAGGTTAACTTTATAGAGGCTGTTTCCAAACCAGTGACGAAAGTAAAGTAGGACCTTTTACCAGAAAAAGCTAATTGTATCTTTTGGAGTTTACAGTGTGCACTGAGGGAAGTCAGGAGTGGTTTTAAACTGGCATTGAAAGAAATTTAAACTGGGATTCTAGTTGAAAAGGGGGTGTCGGAAGTAGGTTTAGGACAGCTCACAGCCCGGCGTAAATGCAAGGTGCTGTCTCACACCCTGATTTATTTGTTTGATTTATTAATTGTGGATAGAAGTAATTATGACAAAATAATAAGGAAACATTGAACACATACAACCCGTTGAGGGGACAGATAGGGTTGGGCAATTGAAAGGTTTCATTTTGTTTAGCATAATCACTTATGTTATACCCTAGGCTTTTAACATGTAAGTAAACTTAATGGGATAAATAAGGAATTAGTTCATTTCTCAAGAGAAAAAATGAAAAAGGAGGACTGTTAAGAATTAAACAGATATTTTTTAAGGCTTATCTGCTCATTAGAGTGTTTTATGAGAGGCCCAGAATTGACTAGGTCACAGGCTGACCAGAAACTGCATGTTTTTTGTAGAATATGAGGAACAGAGTGAGACTAAGTCTAGACAGGTTGCCCTGGCAACAGACCTTAGAAAGGGGAAGTTATTGCAAGCTGCACAGGAAGTTTTAGTGCACAGGCATACTAATAAATCAGACACAGAAAAGAGGAACTGAGTAGAAGGAGTTCGTTTGTAATGAAACTGTGTGTGACGTGTGAAGTACCGAAATAACACCATATAAGACACATGTGGAGCTTCAAATGTTAGAGATCCTGCAACTGGCGTTTGGGCTGTGCAGGGGTCTCTCTCTTCCGGAAGATGATTGAATAAAAAGAAATATAAAATGTTTTGACCACTATTAGTCGGGTTTTCTCTGTTCTATCATGGGGACAAATAAATCGGGGCTAATTACCTAATGATGTTCTTGGGGATTGTGGCTGATCCACCACTTTTTCCATCATCATCTCACTCCATGAGAAAAGATCTTGCATGGAGCTCCAGGATGAGGTTAACTGATGGTCATTTTATATTTCTTCCAATTGCACAAGCAATTCTCACCTTCTTGCTGATGATCTCGAGCCCATTCTGGCCTTGTTAGGGTCTACAACTTTATCTCCAACATCCTTTGACATCCTTGGTCCTAAAAATGGATTCTGTGGACAGGTGTGCTTTAGACACAGAGACGTGAGACTAAGAGTTCGTGTAATTGATTGATTTTAATGTGTGCATCATATGGACACAACCAATTTGGGGTAGCAAGAATTCTGGCTTGGTTGTAGGGGATCAAATACTTACATTGCTTTGCATCATTGGGAGAAATAGCTTTTATGTAATGTGTCTTTCTGGACTTTTGGTGGATGTTTTGTCTCTCACTGTTAAAATGAAACAAAAACAAGTGAACAGAGACTTTTCATTTCTTCGTGGGCAAAGTAAAATAGTCTGCAGGGGGATCAAATTATTTTCCCCACTGTAGAGGTTTCATTGCCGGCTTTTGTTCAATGGAACATGCTGCACTATGGCCACCATGTTGCTCAAGAGGAATCAGGCTTCATAATGGTTTGTAACATGTAACACAACATCGTTATGTCATGAGACCTATTATTTGGCAAAAATAAACGAGGCATCTTACCAAAAGAAATTTACAACATGTTCTGAGCATTCAGGTTTATTGAAGGCACGTCAGTTAAAAAGAACACATTAGTTGCAGAGGACATATACATTCATTGTTAATCAGCTTTGTCCTTCAATTAAATTCATGTTAAAACTCACATATTAGGGCTGGGTATTTACTTTTTTTTCTTGCACAGGAAAATAAAAGGAATTTACTCTACGTGGCAACAATTTTCAAAGTTCCATTAATGAAGAAAACATTCAATCACGTTTAAAATCTGCCTTCCTTGAAGCACCCTTGCATTCTCATTCGATATAAAACCATTAGAATATAACCACGTATATATTAAATTTAATAAATCGGAGATACAGATCAACCAGATTTTTCATTTTCAAAACTGCTTACCACTACCGCTAATCTACAATAAATCACATTTCACATCAATATTAAATATATTTAAATTATCCTAAAGGATAGAGTTCAAATTCTCCAGTGTATAGCTACTGATTGGATTGTATTCATCATCAGGTTCATGTGGTATATAACTGCTTCACATACTTCATCAGCACGTGAGTTAGTGTTTGATAAACTGGCAGGATTTCACACCCTAGTGTCACACTGACTGACTCAGCAGTCTGGTTTTCTTCCCTTTGTCATCTGCATACGACAGCTTTGCAGACATTTCAATGACTTTGAATGTGTTGTCTCTTTTTTGTTTCGGTCCCTTCCAACTCCTTCATGCAGGCAACCAGGAAGTCATGGCACTTAAGAGTATACTCTTCAGGAAAATACCGGAAATGGCCAACATGGGAGCTGGAGACAAAATCAAAACTGTCCACAGGGACACCTTTCTGCTTCAAAGTCTCCAAAAAGCTCTCAATATCTTTGTGCCTAATCACCTGGTCATCCCTGGAGTACAGGAAGAAATGAGGCCAGGCGGGCGGCCTGTCCTGCACGGCATCGTAGTGGTTCTTGTGAATGTACTTGGTCAACGGGTACAGCACGATTCTCAGAAGGAAAACAGTCACAGCAAAGAGAACTAGGAGGATGTACCTTAAAACAGGACTTATTTTTGGACCCAAGGTGGCCGTCAGTGCACGCAGGGCCCCACGGACGTTCCCGCTACCTGGAGCGCTGTCCACAATGGCCCCGACAACAGACAGCGAACTGAACTGTTTGTCACTGTGTAGCAGTTCTACAATGTAGCGGTAAAGCATGAAGCCACCATTGCTGAACGTGTGAAAGAAAATAGGACTGTTCTCCACCTCGTAGTCATAGAGGATCTCCAGCAGTTTGAGAGCCGTGTTTCTCAGCTCCTTGTATCCAAACGACTCAGAGATAAAGACAGTCTTCAAAGGAGCCGTGTAGCGGATGGTGACGCAGCCCTGCAAGCATGGAAAACAAAGACAATGAGCATGAATGAGAGAAGTGGATGTATAAAAAACTGGCCAGTCCTGTGCAACATTTATAATGGCACAATCCTCATGAAGGGATGAGAGCAGGTGATTTGCTCGTGTCATATAGTTTGAACCTGTTCATTATAGATGGAGCTGTATTTCGAGAGGTGCTTGTCTTTGCATCCAGCCCAGCCCAACAGTATCACAACTGGCTCCTTTGTCCCCTGCCAGTGTCTCTCTGAAAACAAGGCACACGATTAAAACACACACAAAACAAAGAAATAAAGAAAATAAATGAGGCAAACAGTTACAGAAAGCTAGGCTAAATTAGCTCCAACTGTCCAAACAGTTGGAGCTAATTTGGGGGAAAAAAACACATTTTTAACGCGGCTTTGTAATTCACAGCTAGCGTGTAGGCTAAGCTAACAGAGGCATGAGCATACAGTACAATGAAATGTTGCTCACCCGACGTCCCTGCATCTGGAAACACGATGTTGTAGTCTATTTCATCGGCTGCCATTTCTGATTGCTAGAGTATCAGCTGCGGTTCTCTGACGTTAACGTTATCTCGCTCATTTGGCCGTTACAGAAAAATAACTGTAACTGTGCCACAGAGCGCTGAGGTGAAGCCTGTGTGAACCAAAGGAGACACGCACACTAAAGGTCCGCTGACTGTCACCAGCTTCTCCACTACACACACGCCTTCCTCCCGAACAGAGTGTTTCTTCTTCGTTGCTTTTTTTTCAGCAGCGTCAAGATGACCTTACTGCCCGTTACCGCCCTCTTCTGCATGCCAGGCGCAATTGCGTCTACAATTTTGCTTCTGCTCGTTCAGCTCGTCTTTCATGTCATTTCTCAGTGTGTGTCCCATAAACGAAAAACTACTTGAAAAAGAAAGAAAAAAGTAACAATTGTGCATAAAATACTGTTTTTTTTAAGATAACTTGTCATTGTAATAGGTTTTCAAATCCCCTTATAATTTCTGAGGAAAAAAATCTAAGAAGTAACACAATCATTTGAAATATTAATTTTAAATTAAGCTAAGTTCAGTTCCTAACTACTGATTGTTCAATATTTCATTATCATTCATTCATTTATCAAACTTAACTCTCTATGTGTGTTTAACTAAATGGCGAAGTCCATATATGTTATCATTAAGTAGAACCTAAATGCATAATTTATCAGTTCACTTATCACATTTCAAATTGTTCATAGATAATCACCCACAGGATGTTATAACTTCAATTATTTAAAGTAGTAAAAATCTGATTAGATGATTTGGGGCCTGTCTTATTGTAGCTCAGCTAATAACACTTAAGAAACCCAACAGATTTTCTTCTTCTGACAACTCCTTTAGGATTGCTACAGTACGTTTGCTTCCGTATCACCCTATCCTTCTCATACCAACCTTCTGCATGTCCTCCTTCCCTGTATGCATAGATCCTCTCTGTGAGCTTCCAATGTTCCTCCTGCCTGGCAGCTCCATATTCAAAATCCTTTGTTCACTGTATCCACTATTCCTCCCCTGTACCTCCAAACTTCCCTTTTAATTATAAATCACACACCCATGGATTGTTTTTATCTTAATTACTGACGATTGCCAACTCACATTTTAAGAGCAGAAAAACACATTTAATCTTTTAATCAACTGTAAGCATAATATGGGATATTTTTTCAAACGCAAAGCTGCATTGATTTTAAGAAACTGGGTGCTCATTCACCATTGTTGTTATAATTCCTCGATACTCAAGGGATCTTAAATGTAATATTTGACAAATGGATTAATGATTGCATTAGAAGGTGGTGCTCTATGAGAGTTTGGTCAGTGGTATCAATTCCTCCATCCTCCAGGAACATTTCCCCATTAGGATAAAATGATGATTACACCAGAACTGTCCTCTCATTCACAGTCAGGAGTCAACCTGCCGTCCACTCACAGCTTAGTGCTGCTGTGTTTAGGGCTAAATGCTAACTGCATATGCCTAAATGCTGACAATGACTTAGCATGCCAACACTGAAATAACACAAATTAAGCTGAGGCTGAAGGAAAAACTAATATATTGACACTGGTTTCATTTGATCTGGACAAAGGTTTTGACCAAGTATGGAGACCACGTGATTTGGGTGAACCATGGCATTTACAGAAGGTCAATTACAAGCAAATATATTTCAAACAATAAGCATCCCCAATGGTCACTGGATTCAAGTCCAAGTCTGTGGGATTTATTCCTTACAAACCAAGAGAGACAAAATTTAACACCTTCTGCCCCACACCATCTCCATCTTCTGCATGTGGGCCTTGGACGACTTGGAGAAGGTACTCTTTACCACATTGAGAGGCGCTACCTTGCCGCTCAGATAGACCTTGTTAAGACAGGTAGGAAGCCACGACTGCTCCTCCTCCTCCTGCTCCTTGTCTGCTTCTCCAGCTTCTTCCTTCCTGATGACGGTACAGGAGTAGGCGAAGATGTATCCTGTCATAAAGGCGTCAAATCCTGCCCGATGTGTCCCTGCGTCAGCATTCTTCTTCTGGGTTTCAATCCCAGCTGAGCGGTCATTCGTCTTTTCTCTCCCTGCTCCTGTCCCACTCACTTCGCCACTTTTTCCATCATTTGTGTTGTTTTTTGTGTTCCGGCTGTCATCAATTGAGGCTGTTGTTATGTTCTCATCACACACACTGTTCCCCTTGCTGTCAGTCGCCAAGCTCTTTCCTTCACTCTGTGGGGTGTTTCCATCACTGTCCATTGCTGGCAAACCATCTGGGCACATCTCAGCAACTGTCCCTCGCTGGTTTCCTGGCGGATCTTCTGGATCCACTTCCATGTTGGGGATTTTATTTTCCGGAGAACCATCAAAGATGGAGGAGCCCTCTCCTTCACTTCTCTTCTTCTCTCTCTGTCTCTTCCTTTTCTTCCTCTTGTCATCCTTATTTTTCTCGTCCTGGAAAATGATGCGGTCTGTGTCATGGGATAACGGACACTTTGTGCCATTCGGACACCAACCAAATGCCTGGCAGACAAACAAACAAACACAAAGTTAGGTAAATTAGTAAAAACACACACAATTTCATGATATCTATTTGGCTCCTGCATTATAACAGACATACAAAAAGAAAAAATAAAACACACACACAGGAGAGAAAAGAGCACTTTAGTTTTCCACAACTGTACAACTGAAGATCCAAGGTTGAAACTTACAGAGAAGCGCTGACAGATGTCAGTCTGTTCCTCAACAGAAGCGACAGCTGGAGACTCCCTGTAGTCCACATAGGTGGACATGTGACCAGCATACTGACAGAACTCTATGTGAACATGAGGTCCATTTGTTCCGGAGTCCACACTGCGACCATTATCCAGCTTACTGGGAAAAAGAGAACATGATATGAAAGAAGAGGGACAGGTAGCTGATTTTGTTTGGCTTTAAAGGACAAACAGGGTTAATGTTTCAAAGACAACGTACACTGACATAATTATGGACACCAGACTTTTCTGCTCTACTCCAAATCTTAGCACCTTCATCATCGACTTAGCCAACAGGTTACAAAAAAAATGAGTTATCAATTATTTTAAGAAGTGTTAAAGGGCTTTGTTCTTTGGTTTTACATACTGGTAACTGCTGCATTACATCACAGAGGACACACGTGGAACTGTCCTGTTTACCTTTTAGAGAACTTAATTAGCATCAAGTTGTGCAAATTATATCAGTGGCAAATTAATGTCCACTATAAAATTCAATCAAAACACAAAAAATAAATAAATAAATAAAAATTACTCACCATTTCTTGTAGGCGTACTCAAGATAGGAGGCAGAGAGTCGAAGCTCAAATTCTGTGACATATTTGGTGTCGTAAATCCCAGCGGGAAACATCTCTGACAGGTCAGCAGTGAAGGTGGCCAGGCGCTCGGGCAGGTGAGCATAGAAACTCTAACAGAAAAAAAACACAAACATTCGTCAATCTTCTCAAACATCTCTTTGACCAGGAAGTCATTAGAAATGTTAAATCAGTTTTGTAAAACATATCCAGGCCTAAGACAGGCAGCATTAACCTTGGAGTTTTTCCTTTTATTGTAAATGTACACTACACAGACGTGCTCTGGCTGTGAACCCAGGACCATCTTGATGTGAAACAACAGTGCTAAACATCAGTCTTATAGAGTAAAAATAAGAGTTCTATTATTATAAATACTTTATAAATGTTAAAGGTATTTAGAAAATGTCATAAACAGATTTCACATCTTAGGAAAGTGAAAACAAGACAACAACTTGCACCTGGTACAGAAAAGCCATGTCAATGAGACCATTGTGTAGCACCAGGGGCTTCCGAGCACGCAGCAGCTCAGTGAACAGTGCTCGGATGTGAACGCCGCGGTCATCTGCACCTCCCTTACGAAGAACAAAGAACAGAGAGGAAAATGAACTGACATCAGAGGCAAACCTACTGCTCCTCCCTGGCGTGATAAGTTAGACACCTTTTATTTTATTTTATTTTATTTTTTAAGAAAAAGGTCAGCAGATGTAATATTATTTGAAAAAGTAAGTACACCTTTTGACTGAGCAAGCTCTACATCCTTGTAGAGCTTTTGCATAAGTGCGTGTTAGTCACTGTACATGTGATGAGCTGGACAGAACATAGTCGTGGTAAATAACAGAGAAAAGCAGCAGAGTGAACACAGCGGGTACAGAACACTCAGAATGGACGACACAACTCAAAGCAGCAGGAAACTTTACCTTATTGTTGCCCTTGCAGTACGGGATTCCGTGGCCGTACTGCTTGTTGAAGTCAAATCCGTGCTGCACCAGGAAATGCACTGACTGGGGCTCTATGATGTACTCCTCTGAACATAGAAGGGTGAGGTTATACACCTGCACCAGGTACGAGTCTGCAGGCTGGGGGAAGAGAAGGAAGGATGAATCACCTGTGGCATTTGTGAAATCTGCAGTGGCAGTTTCTGTAATTTGATACAGATCTAACAGCGTTATTTAAATGTGTATAACAGTCTAACTGGCACTGCTGTACAAACATGTTACACTTATGAGTACGGTGTAATAACTGGTTTAATGTGTAGTACATGACAACATTTAAGCCACTCTAAAAGGATCATTTTGCACCTTTTGATCAAGTTTCTTGTAGCAGGCAATTCCCAACGAGAGGATGGAGCGGGACCGAGCTGCATGACATATAGCTTTGTATCTGTCCTCAATGGATCTGAAATATTACAAGAGCCAGAGAAAAATACAAGCATCTACTTCCCAAGGCTTCTTGCACAACCTACTAATACTATTTCAGCTCAGAAAGACCTTTACTCACTCAGCCAGCAAGGACTTCCTGTTCCCAAGACCGCTCAGCTCCTAAAAAAACAGGAATGTGAATTTTCTGCAAACTCCCACATTACCATCTGTGCATCTAAAGTGGCGAGAAACCTGAAAGAAACCAAATTCTTTCAACACGTAAGAACTTGTAATTACCGTGTCCAGTGCAACGAAGGACGCCGTTTTAATAGCCACGACCATAGCAGGCCAAAGCTCTTTAAAGTTTTCATTCTGGACATCAATGACAGGAACTACCAGCGAAGATGCCATGCTTGTCTTAAACTGCAAAGTTGCTGACGACTACCTGAAACATGAGCTAGTTTATCTCAGGAAGAGTTTTAATTAACAGCTGCTGGATTTCCGAAACATTACTCGTCGCTTACTTGTTACAGTGTCTTTAAAATCGCAGTGTTTACTTTAACTACTGTTGTTTTTGGGAGTATTTAAATGTATCAACCGCTAACAACTTCCAAAAACATTTCAACGTGCTTCTTTGGGTCCTGTGACAAAATATCTCACAGCAGTTCGACTGTTTCCTGACTCCAAATAAAGAGCACTTGCCACTAAATACTTGCAAAACAAAAATTAAAATTAGTTAGCGTAAAACGTTATCAAGCGTGTGTGCTTTATGTTTTCATTTGACCGCTTCTGTTTCGCTTTTTGCGCGGTACGTGGTATTTTCAATCAGGCATTCCCGACAGACGCATACAAACAGTGCGTCACCATACTTGACCACCGTGGGGAAGTACGCCATTTTGGCTCAAACAAAGTCAGCTATATTTTATCCCCGTTAAGATGATATAAGTTGTTTTCGTGGGGTTTTTTTCTGTTAAAAATCTACAGGGCATGACTTTGCTTTCCACAAGTTAACGTTTGATGCAAGTGTAACATTTTCTCGTTTTTAGAGCGTGCACGCAGTTAGTAATGATTAAAAGTCACAGCTGAGCTGTACTGTAAGCCAAGCTAACTTAACATTTAGCTGTGCTGTTGCTGTTTGTTGTGACTGTGTGTGCAATGGGTGGCTGCTCCGCTCCAAACTGCTCCAATTCAACCAGCATAGGCAAGCAGCTGTTTCGGTTCCCCAAAGACCCTGTGCGGAAGAAGAAATGGGTGGTGAACTGTCGACGGGACTTTGAACCAACTCCTCACTCTAGACTCTGTCAAGTAAGTTTACAACATAGTAATAGAAAAAAAGTAGAACCAAATCTAAACAGACTAGAATCATGGATTAATTGAATAAATAGAATTAGGATTTATATATTTATTCACCGGATAATTATCTTCTGAGTTCAGCTAATTGTCAATCTTTAACCTTTTGTCATAATATCTATAATTCATGTCTTTTGGTTTTTCATTATTTTGATTCAGTGTATGTCTTCTTTGCACTTGCTTCATTTCTTTAAGGACCATTTTGAGCAGAGCCAGTTTGAGGAAATAGCCAGGTCTCCAGCTGGGGGGAAGAAGCTGAAACCTAATGCTATCCCCACTCTGTTCAATGTTGGAGAACCTCCCTACCCCGCATTCACGGTTCCCTACATCCTGCACCCTTTGAAACCTGAGCCAGGTACTGGAAATCTAAGGTGTAAAGTTGCTCTGGATCCTTTTTACTCTGATTAGAATTGAATTCAATGGATGGATTTTTGGTGAACTACAAAATGCTTGCTGTGTATGAAAGGTCACGACACTTACTGTATAGTTGTCTGTTATCTCTTACTTTTCACATCATGAACTGCTGTAGAAAGCATTTCTATTGGAAAATACAGTAAAAACAGCCCAACAACACATTGCACATAAGCAGTGTTGTCTGGTTGCTCGCAAATGTAGATGAGCATTTTGCAGAAAAAATAGAAATGTTTGTCTCAACAGAAAAACCCAGAAGTTCTATGTACAGTTATTGCTCCATGTCTGCAGAAATATTTAAGAAGATATCTTCTTGTTTGGATGTTTTTCTACTCTAGTTCTCAGAAATTTAATTGCACTTTTTTCCCTTGTGTTTTGGTGTAGTGGAGAAGGAGCTGAATTTCGGGGATCATGGCTATGCCAGACGCACCCCTTTGCCTGGCTTAGAGGAGGAAGATGCGGACAGAACATCTGAAGATCAGCAGCCCTGCACACATTGCCAGCTGCTTAGGAAACAGCTGGAGCAGGAGATGCAACACACTGCAAGGCTACAGAAAGAGGTAGGACAGCTGATGACTTCCCCTGCAAATCAAAGCCTGGTCTGTTGGGCTTCTTTTTTTTTTTTTTTGGACAGCATTGTAAGGTTTTATTGCGTTATGCAAATTATTATGAAAGTTGTTACAAAATAATGAGTGTTATGTGCAATAAAATGGCCCAAACTAACCATACACTCCTGTTTCTGTCAGGCTGAAGAGATGAAGAAGCGTCTTTATCGACTTGACCGGCTTGAAAAGGGTCTTCAGAATTTTCTGTATGAGGACCAGATCCGAGCCCTGTCACTCACCAAACGCTCCCGACGTGCTGTCTGGTCTCCGGAGACAATCCTGAAAGCCCGGAATATCCGCTGTGCAGTTGGCACCAAGGGGTACGAGTACCTGAGAGAGATTGGTTACCCGTTACCCTCCTATAGGACTCTGTGTAACCGTTTGGAGACTAAGATCATGGTGACGACTGATATGAGCTGCGAGGAGCTGGCAGAGCTAGGCCTGGGGCTCATGGCCACCTGCGACAGTCCCCCTGAAGTTGGAGATAATGATGAGGAAGAACTGATAGGTGTTTTGTCTTCTTAGCAGTTTGTGTGAATTGCTAAAGACTAAAGCTGAATTATTGTGCTTTGTATCTCCTCCTTGAATGACTTGACGTGAATTTGCTTTTGTTATGTCAACTGGTTGCACTTGCAAATGCTTATATGCATGTGATCAGCTGATAAGAGATGCTCAGGCTAGCCTACAGTTTTACTTGTAGTATTTTCTCCCCACCCTGCAGTTATCCCATCTAGAATCAGATACTGATTTTTTTTTTCAGGTCCCTGATGCCAAAGAGGTATTGATAAAAATATAAGCTTTGGTGTTGGTGCGTGGCATTAAGAGAATCTATTTGAAACAGCTTAAATCTCAGCTTCCTTTAGCTTGACTAAAATGCAGAATAGGTGCTCGGCAAAATCCAACTACCATCATGAGACCAGAGGTGGTAGGGGAAACAGTGAAGCTTATTACAAGTGAAACAAGACTTTCCACCAGAAGACTGCATTTCCTGCTTTGGAGCTAGATGTTTACTAATGAGTTCAACATATGGGAAGATTGGGTTAAAATCAAGTGAGCCCTTAACAATGATAAGCATACACATTGAGACGTGGGGCTAAGAGTATAGTGTGCATTAAAATCTGATATGTCATGAGTTGTTAAACAATTCTCGATATAAAAGCAACTGAGAGCAACGAGCACCAAAAGCAACGGACACTGATACGGCAGAAAAGCAGGAAACCTCTGAAAATGCTGACCCACTGTGGGCTTGAACATGTGCAGAGCATGTGTACCATGTAGCTTGTTACTGATTGTAGTTGAGAATTGTTTAGAGGAGTCATTTGCGCAAACCCTGACAAGTTTGATGCTTGTGTTTTTAAAGTCAAGTGTCTCTGAGCTTGGCTGATATTTCCTGGCTCTGTTTACATGTATAATAAAATTAGCATTTGGAATATTTAACTTTATTTAAGTTTCATATAGACACATCTCATTACAGAGTGTTCCCTCGACATTGTGATTTTTTTTTTCTTTTTTCTTATTTATTTTCAATCTCTTTGTTTTGGTTTGTTTTTTGTTTTTTTGGGTGGGATGTAAAGCACATGATTTATGTCTTTAACCATAACATGGGTTTAGTATCAAACTATATTGTTCAATCATACCTCTCCAGTTTAAGCATTAATAAAACTGAATTTCTGTACCTTATTTTGGTCACATGTACACAACTGAGACCCTCGCTGTTTTTCAAGAAGGTTCCAAAAACGATGTATGGAAAAGGAAATAAGAGTAAATTCTGCACTGGTGAATAACCTAATTTTGCACTACAGTGTAAATTTCACTCTGAGAATTTCCCCTTTGCTCTGTTTTGAAGTGTTCAAATTTTCTGGATAGTTTAAGTCAACCTCAAAATTTATACAGAAGCTTGAATATATACATACTTCAACTAATATTTTATTAAATGTCCCTTAGCAAGTTGTACCTCAACCAGACAGCTTTGGTAGCTGTTTCCATTGGTACGGACATGACTTTTAATCCACAAATTGTCGATACTGTTGAGTGTTTTGGGAAGGCCATTCTGGCAGCTTAATGTTGGCCTGCTTTGTGTGTTTGAGATCATGTCATGTTGAAACAACCAATTATGTCCATGTTTCAACCGTCTAGCTGTTAATTTGTGATGTTGAGACTCCGATACATTTGGGTCCATTTGGAGGCAGTCCTCTCTCATTATTCGGTCCACTTTGTGCAAAGTACCAGTACCACTGGCAGTAAAACAAACCCAGAGGATGATGCTACCATCACCATACTTCACCACTGGTACAATGTTCTTAAGTTGAAAGTCTCTCCTTTACTCCTCCAAACATACCTCTTGTCACTGAGGCCAACAGGCTCAGCCTTTGTCTTGTCTTACCATAAAACCTTTCTGCAGAAAGCCTCCATTTCTCATTCATGAGTGAGGCTCAAGTTGCTGATTTTGAAGCAGAGGCTTCTTTCTTGGTTGGCATCCACTCCCATGGCAATGTAAAAATCTCTCCTCTGTGCACAGTGACCCCGGTGTTCCAGCAGTTCCCAGTTCATAGCAAATGCGAACATTAGTGGTTCTTAACCAGTTTCCTCTCATTTGAGGGGGACAGTTTAGGTCTACTATCAGACCTTAACAAATCAATCGACCAACTTCTACTTTTGATAGTTGTTTGCGAGGTTATTATAGTTCACTTAAACTAGATGTGGAAACACACTTAACAATTTTATTAACAGAAATAAAAACTTGCAAAAAAAGATTAAAGTAACTTGATTTTGTGAATTTGGAAAACTAGCTAAAATATAAATAAAAAAACAGGAAAATACTAAGTTTTGGTACGTTACTGGTAAAACTCGACTATTGAGGTACTGGATGGAGGTCTGTGGGTTTTTTTGTGATACTCATTTTCCTAAATCTTGCCTCTGATATATACCCTTTATACAATAATAACAAAAAAGACTACAAAAACTAATAAAAACTCAATTAAATTAAAAGCGAAAAGTTAAAATAAAAATAAAACCTAATTTATAAAATACATAACTATAATACCTGAGTTCCTGAGACCTTCCCATTGGGAGTACTGGCCAATACAGTAAACATTACCTTTGTACACCGGCAAAGAGAAACTCCCAGTTGTGCTCAATTATGATCCCCAACAAGAAGTCGAAAGACATTGTAGAACCTTGAGCAATACTTATTAAAAGATTTAAATGAATGCATGTATCTATTTGAGCCTGTATGTATAATTTTGATCCTGTGTGGATCAGAGAAAATCCAATAAATTTAAACTTGTGCACCGGAATCTTTTTTTTCTAAAAGTCATTAAGGTAATGCTGTAACTGTAAGATCATCCGTATAACAGTTCAAAGAAGTCGTTAAAAGCCCCAAATGACTATGACATTCATGCTCATGAGTGGATGGAAACTTCTGACTGCAGCTATACACGTTCTCCATGTCAGGCAGCTCACAGTAACAGCTAACATTGGATGCTAGAATAAAAATGAAAGCATATTAATTTACTAGTGATAAAACTTAAACCCAAGTCTCATTAAATCCCACTGTTGTAACTTAATTTCAGGTCATGTGTGTTACTTTTCCCCACATAAAACAAACAGCTACCCAGGTTGGACTTTGAGCAAATCGGTAACATAAAAGCCAATATATTTATTTACATTGCAACTGGCTTGTTAACCTTCAATGGCAAGAAAACTTTAAGTCAGTGTAAACAGATGATCTTGTTTTCTTTCTACATTTTTGAAGATTAACCATCAACTTTGCAAAGTTCACACAAAGCATGGTCTTCGTGCTCATCCCTATTTATTGATCAAACAGCTCTTTTTAGTACATTTTTTCAAGTTGAGTCTTTCATGTTGATTATCACTGATTTTTGGCCTTTGAGCTCTTTCTTAAATGGTGCCCTGTGTTTGTTTGTCATGGTGGCATTCACCTTTGCACACTCTAAAGCTTGGCTTGCATAGGTAGGTAACTATGATTGAGCAGCTGAAAAACTGCATGTTTACTGTGTTCACCAGCTTTTTATAGTGTAATGTGGAGTTAACATCTGATATTTAACACCACACACAAAGTACAACAGAGGTGGGTGGTAATGTTTTCGGTTTTACAGAGTAAGAGTGGGCTCAGTAAAAACCTTTGGATAATAGTCTTACATGTAGCACCAAGGGTAGATTTCATTCTCAAGGAAAGTCTGCACTAAATCTCACTCATCGTAACTAAATCTAAATTATCCAAATATTATTTTTACATTTTTTCTCAAAACCACATGATCTTCACATAGTGCTACAGCCTAGATGAGTCCGTGCTATAGCCTAGAAGTCGAATTACCAAAAATGTGCAGGGAATCGAGGAACCATGAATATCATGTTTCATATCGGTCCACTCAATAGTTATAACCACGTAATCAATAACTGCTTGTTCAGTCAACAAGGTAACCAGAATTTTGTGGTAGTCCATTAAATTAATAAAGAGTGTGATTTTACTCAAATTTACTTGCATTCAAATAAAGTCCTTTGTTTAGTTTCTCTCTCACACACATACACTCTCTCTCTCTCCCCACTCTCCTTCTGTCTCTGTCTCTGTTTGATTTGGGGGAAGTGCTAGTCAGCCTCAAAGGCTTTAAAAACAACAGGGGTTTACTGTCTGCATGTGTGGGTCGCAGAACAGAGAAAGAGAAAAGGTAAGATCATCTTTTTGGGCTTAAAGTGTTTGTTTTTAAGGCTTTAAGTCTTTTGTTCTGAAGGTCAAACATATTAACTATTGTAGGGGTGTATTTTGTGGAATTCCAACTAATGCAGTTTAACCACAGAGATCTGTTCCTGTCTTGTACACTTTAATGCTTGTTATACATCTAAATATTTAAATTAGGAGAGGAAAAGAAATGGCGACCCGAAAAGGCTTTAATTATCTAACAAAAGTGATCCAGATCACGTTGAAACAGAGAGACAGTACACTCTGAGTCTGTCTCTGTCTGTCTTTGCTTTGATGATTGCATGTTCTCCATGTGCCCCAAAATACCTCTGTGCCCGCTGTTTACCCCGGCTCTTTTTGCAGATTATCTTCGCATGTAAAGACAGACACAATGATGTTTTGCTCTTTTAATTATTTTTGGATCAGACTGAGCGCTACTGATTGAACCCCAGACTGCCTAGTCTGCATGTGCTATCTCCTTTTCCCTGACTTTGTGCCACAAAGCCTTGGAAAAGATTTTTTCTCTTCGCTTCTTCACATTAGGTGCAAAACATTTGTTGTTTTTGTTTTTTCAATTATTGCACAATGTCTTTCTTGTCAGGTAGATACAGTCCAGGCTGCCAGGGAGAGACAATGGGCTCTCTCTTGACGCTGTGGCTGTTCGCAGCATTGCCAGGCCTGCTGTGGGCCTCACACAGCACTCTGATTGTGGAGGGGGACAATGATGCCTCCAGGATCTGCAAACCTGCCCCCCAGTGGGACATTAAGGGATATGCACCCATGCAAGACCTGTTGGGAAACGTGGCTGTGGTGGCGCTGCTGAAGGCTGCCTGACACTTCTGCCTCAGGCAGGCATCCAAGTAAGAAAGTTGTAATAGTTAAAACTCCTATTTTTAAGTTTTATTTTGAAGAGTAAACCCATTAACCAGTTGTATGTATTTTTTTATTGGCTTCTTAATAATACAATTTTCTCTATAGTCTTGTTATTTTCTGAAACACTATTTCCCGATAGTCCTCAAATTTGTATTTTAGTTTTAAAAAAGTCATTTTAAATAGACTTCTAGATAGCATGTTGTTAAAGGAAAAACCGAAAAGGAATCCACACCATCTTTATACAGACCTTAAATCTCTCATGTGTTTACTGAAATTGCTCAGATACAACATTACAGTATACCAATATTAACAATATAAGAAGAATTATGTATTATTAGACCATATAATCCGAGCTGATTTTTTTGTCTTATTTTGAAGAGTAAAATTAAGAAAAATGTAAAACAAACATGATCTTTGTACAAAAGGTGTTCTTGTGGAGAGACAGTTGCTCAGAATTCCTCTTATAAGCCTCTGAACATGATTCTGCTGCACAATTAGTGTAGTAAAGATTTATCATCCTTTTATTTTTTTTCTCTTAAAACTTGAAGACAGACAAGCCCTCCGTGTTCCTTGAGTCGAGGCTTTGACGTCCTGTGATTCTAGAAAAACCTTTTCCAACTGTCCAGATTAACAGCGATGTGAGATTATACCCAGCTCTCTATCTTCTCTTCCATCTGTTCATCCGTAGAATTGGAGGCCTGCGTGATAGGCTGAATCGCAGCAACATGACTGAGGTGTCTTTCATAATAGTAAATGAGCGTGATGCTCATTCCAGAGCAATGTATTGGGAGCTGAAGAGAAGTGCTCCCACCGGGGTCCCCGTGTTTCAGCAGCAACCTCTTCAAAATGACGTGTGGGAGGCTCTGGACGGAGACAAAGATGACTTCCTGGTTTATGACAGGTGAGATGAACCTGCCCTCATGACATTTACCTCATATTTTTGATTTTATTTAGGGCAAAACACTTTAAATGTTTGAACTTTGCTTTAAATCATGCATGTGAACGGTTACATAGATAGCAGGACTTAAAACAGGGTAATGTAGATAATGGTATGATGTGTACATGAAGGAGTAGAGGAGAGAACATGTATAAAACCCCATGCAGACGGAAAAAGTTGTTCTTCCTTTTAGTTCCACACACATGTCATATTTATATGCATCATGTGGACGTTATGAATTTGAGTTTCAATTCTCCCTCTCTTTCTGCTTCATTTTCTCCAGGTGTGGTCTCCTCACGTTTCATATAGTGATGCCTTACAGTTTTCTGCATCACCCATTCGTAGAGGCTGCAATCAGAGCAACTTATCAGAAAAATATCTGTAACTGCACTGTGAGTGATCAGTGGAAAAATGTGTGCGAAATGAATGAAGTCCAATGTTATAGTTCACAGAACTAATCAACAGACCTGGGCGTACCCCGTCATTTATCCTATGACATCTGGGATGAATGGATGCATGGAAGGATGGATGGATGAAGGAATGGAAGGATAGATGGATGAAGGAATGGAAGGATGGATGGATGGAAAGATGGGTAGATGGTTGGATGAATGGATGGATGAATGAATTCATGGAACGATAGATAGATGTATGAATGAAAGTATGGATGGATGGATGGATGGATGGATGAATGCATGGATGGATGGATGGGTGGTTTAATGAATGGATGGATGGATGGATGGATGGATGAACTGAAGGATGAATGGATGGATGGTTGGACGGATGGATGGATCGTTGGATGAATGGAGGAATGAATGAATGAATGAATGAATGAATGAATGAATGAATGGAAGGATAGATGGATCAATGGATGGATAGATGGATGACTGGATGGGTGGATGACTAGATGGATGGATGAATGGATGGAAGGATGGATGAATGGATGGAAAAATGGATGGATGACTAGATTGGTGGATGAATGGATGCCTGAATGGATGGATGAATGAATAAATGGATGGAGGGATGGATAAACTACACAATATTTTTATGTTCTGTAATGTTTCCTTTTCATAGTGAGGAACTGACAAGGAATTGTTGGTCAGCTTCACATTAACTTGACTGGGATTTATTGGTAGATTGGCCTCTTGTAGTTAGTTGAGTTGTCTTGAGTTGGCCCTAAATATTGGGAATAAAACAGAAAAAAGTAGAAATTGGGTTTTAAGAACAGCAGAGCATTTCACAGAAATGAGGCTGACTAAAAACAAGGTAGAGATTATTAATCAGAAACATTAGCTAATGTTAATGATAGCTAATAGCAAGTTGATAACATTTTACTACATCAGTATTGTGCCATTACTTCAATGTGCTGCCCCCAAGTGGCCGAAATAAATGTGACAATTGTGAGTGTGATGCAGCTTTAACTCAAGAATAATGAATATGGTGTGTGTGACTGTGTATTCCTCTTTTCCAGCATAATTCTACTTCATCTGTCGGTGGTAACAACATCAGAAAGAATGGCACAGCTCAGCTTGTTGACGAAGGTTCAGAAGTGGCAGACACAGCTTCTGGAGGGACTCACCACCACCACCACCACGACCATCATCATGATGACCCCCCCTCTCATCAACACCACCACGATCAACATTCCAGTCACCAGAATCAGTCGCTACATCAGCAGGATCAGGGTGATTCTACTTCTCATCACCACCACCACCATTCCCCCCATCAGCAGCACCAACATGATCATTAATCTGGCAGCAGCACTGATAACTAACATTTGTAATTTGCTTTAGTGTAGTTTGATTAGAAGCTGAATGTTTTTTGTGCATTTTTATTTTATTGTATTGTCTAATTAAGCAGTGATTATACTGTGGTTTGTCTCCTGGCATTTCCACACTCCACATCTCTGTGTGGATAAAGTAACCATTCTCCACCATCTCCTCACATTAATGAAGTCCGCAGTGTAAAAGCTGCTTGCAGAAAACTGTGGATGGATGTGTGTGGTGAGATGGGATGGATCAAGAGTTACTGTCACCCACACAGAGCCAGGGGAGGGTGTGCAATGCTGCTGAGCAAACCTCTGTCAGATTACTGTTTAAAGGGGATATTACTACCATTAATAGCATGATTCATGATGAATATTTGTAGTGATTTGTGTGTGCTAATTGTTCTTTGCTGCAACTTTTCATTTAAGGAATACAGGAGGTTATTTAAAACTGAGTATACTAATCATATGCAATTATTAGACACTGTGTTGCATGTAGAAGACATTCATAGTATTCGCTTCTGTTTGACCCACCTTATCCACTACAGGCTTAGCCCACACTGTTATTCACTGCATGTTTGCTGTGTGACTCATGTTTCTTCTTATGAATTCAGAGTGTGGAAAGAAACTATAAATTGTTTTGTTTAAAAAAGCAGATATAGAGACCAAGTGATTTTTATTAAAAATTAACATTAAAATTGACTCTTCTGTCTTACGTCTATGGTATGTGTCCTTTTTAACTTTAGTAATAACAAAAACCTGGCAGTAGCAAGGCAGTGTTAAATGGATTCAATTAATTTAGTTTAACTTCTTCTTTTCCCTTAAACAATGGTCTGTTGCTAGTTATGTAGACACCGAGTGATTTATTATTTTATCTATTAAGTGAAAAATCAAGCTGTATATTGAATTTATTCGACATTTTGTATCATATGATTTTGAATTTTCTTCAGTCACACTTGCAGTAGCATTTTCAGATAGGATTTAGCTGGCAGTTACACACCGTAGTACACACACTGATTGACTCAGTCCTGCTTAGGACTTGACTGAGATGCCGCATGCTCTGACAGGACAGAGCTGAAGAGAGAAATCACAGCTATAGACCATCACAATGAAGGTAAAGTGAATGTTATTTTGAATGTGAATGTTATTTTCAGCTGTGTTTACTGTAGATTGTCCTCACATTGTTGGAGGCTGCTGTGGTTAAAAGCTGTTATCTTAATGATAACTGCTGCATAAATGAAGATGCATAGGCTCATGCTGTTATTTTGAAATACTGTATATTTCTGGTCTTGAAAGTATCTTCTTGTAACTTTCCCTTCAGTACTACTCTACACGTTAAACCTTAGCACATAGGAGTTCTGTTCAGCTCTGTTAGGGATTGTTTTCCGTAAATCCTTATGAGGACACAGGTAAGGCTTAACTGCTTAGCCTAGCTTTGGCCACACAGCCTGCTGCTTCTAAATAGTGCTTTAACTTACATGAAGTAGCAGAGTGCATTTAATATTAACAGACTGTTAAAGAACAAATTTATCTCCTCACCGCTACATATTATTGGTTATTGATGAACAGTGTTGGTCAAGTTACTTGAAAAAAGTAATCAGTAACTAATTACTGATTACTTCCCCAAAAAAGTAATCCTGTTACTTTACTGATTACTTATTTTCAAAAGTACTTACTTAGTTACTTAGTTACTTTTTAAAA
>NW_005187499.1:1901679-1930796 GCF_000239375.1 Pundamilia nyererei
ATTACCGTTTTTGCAATAGTAATCCCTTACTCCCCACTCCCATGAGAGTGCCATGCAAAGTCATCAGCTAAGGCTAGCAAGCTTGGCTAACAAGCTGCATCCATCAGCAGTATAGCTGCAACACAAAGACATGAAAACTGGAGCACCAACTTGCTGTAGCCACATTATTTAGCTTAGAATTCCAGTAAAAATACTATTAAAGGCACCAACACTACATACATGCTCAAATTCAATACCAGTATAGTTGCCAGGCTGGATACCTGTTATTTTAATGAGTGACATTTTAACATGGTAGTCTAATGGGACTGATACTCTTTGGAAGCCATTAGAAGAACTGCACTTTCGGACTCTTCGGCATTGGCTTCATTGATGGTGGATGAAGCATGTGTTAGCCTGGAAAAAGAAGGGTTGTTAATTTATTTCCATTCTTTGATCCCATGGCAAAGTCCAGTAGGAGGTTTATACAGATTTCCCCCTTCTTGTATTTTTTTCCCCTTTTTTATATATATAATAGTGAAACTAATGAATTAACTCTTCTGAGACATAGCAGTTCAGAGTAGTAGTGATCCAGTTTATCTGTAAAAAGACTGTATATTTCTCAAGTTCTACCCAAGCCTGAGGCAAACATGCGCAACACCACAAGAGGAGTCTGATGGTGAAGTAAAGAGAAACACACCTGCTGTGCACGCAACTTTCATCTTCAGACACTAGATGGCAGCACTGTAATACTTTAATCACACCAGGACACGTGTCACCCTGTCGTCCACATCAGTCAGCCAGTCATCAAGAGGATTATTAGTTATCATCCATTATCAAAAGAGATACGTTTGGATTAGTGCACATAATCCTTAAATTGTAATCCAGATTATCTCCTGGTAGTTTAATCAATTTTGCAGCGAGGTGTTGTTTGTTGCAAAGTACTTTTTGAGAAGAGTACTATTTATGAGCGTGCAAAGTGCTGGGAACAGTTAGTTGTACTGATATAAAAAAGTTTATATGAGTACATTTTGTGGTTTGTACCAAAAAACCGGCAAATGACTTTATGTGTAGTCATCATCTTATGATGAGGGTTTTGAAACCAGACCTCGTCCAGTCCAATACAACAAAATGAAACTTTAATGCAGTGACAAATCATGTTTGGCCTTTGCAGAATGAACACAATATTAGAAAAATCAATAATGTAGAACATTATAAATGCCATATAAGCAGGTGTGATCATTATACCAAAAAAGGTGTTTGATGTTTTCTGTTTTTTTGTGAGAGACTTATATTATTTCATTTTAAAACGTTAGTGTTTGCTTCAGCTTTGCAAATCAAAGTTTCTCTTGTTTTTTTCTGTTTCAGGATTTTCAAGCGCTCACTGTGTGGCAGAAAGTCCAGTTATTTTACCATGGGATTTTGGAAAAAGGAGGCATGTAAATTAATTTACCCGTTTTTTTTTCTCAGAGATTAGCAGTTTATTTTTTTCTAAAGGTCTTTCTGCTTTTCTCTCACCTTCTTGTCATTTAGACAAAAGGACAGACAACTGGCTTCTGGTCTATTCTCCTGTGCCAATTAGCTGTGTCTTCCTGTGTTACTTGATCATTATATGGGTGGGGTCAAAGCTAATGGCAAGGAGGCAGCCAGTCAACCTCAGACCTGTCTTGATAGTTTACAACTTTGCCATGGTCTGCCTGTCTGCCTACATGTTCTATGAGGTAAATACCATACTGCTTGAAGGAACTATCGGAAAAGACAACGGGGAGCGGGAATTCAGAGCAGCTAAAAGGAAGTCAGTATAGGATAATACAACTTCCAATGACACTAAAACCACCTGCTTAATGTTGTTTAGATGTTACTCATGGGACCAAAAGAGCTCTGATGTTTTGGGGGATAGACACAGAACCACTGGGGGTGTCCTTCAATCCCTGCTGTATCTCTTCTGGGTCCAGTTATACATAAATGCCAACAGAACCTTCCACTCTTCTGAGATAATCACTGTAACTCACTTCACTTCCCAGTGGTTTCAGTTTGTAGCAGTTTGTAGCTGGTGGATTCTAGTACTTGCATGTCAACTCTCTTAAAACAGTTATTGGCATATAAAACACACAGAGCAAATAGATCATAAAAAAAAAAATAAACCGTCCAAATGGCTGTCAAAGTTTGTGAATCTGTAAAATCCTAATGTGAGCTATAAAATAGTTTAATATAGGTAATTTTGGACAGAAACACCGCCTAAAGCAATCCACATCTGTCGGAGTGTAAACAGACATTTTACCATCGGCTCTGTTTGGGAGTCTGTGCTGCGCATCAGTGGCTACATTTTCACCGTGTACAGCATGATTTAAAGATCAAATGGTCCCGCATGGTTCATGTGTCCTATTCCTTCACGGAATATTTGGTAAAGGATTTTTACCTATTTAATGAAACGTCATTTTGCTAAATGAAAGAAAAAACAAGCAGTGATGAGAGCATCTTTTCTCTTTACAGTTTACAACCTCTTCCTGGTTGGCAGGATACAGTCTGCTGTGCCAGCCAGTGGACTACAGTGACAGCCCATTGGCCATGAGGGTAAATGTTTTTCACTAAATTAATTTTGACATGTACACTACTGTGAAAAAACTGTCGAGCCATTTCTTTGGATTTTGTTTCTGAGCAGCCAGACTGTTTTGCAGAAGTAGGAAACATTATAAGAAAGTATCCTAAGAGAGTTGAGGCTGTGTTTAAGAATAAAGGTGTTCATAAAGTTGGACTTTGCAGCTCATTGGAATTGTACAGAATTGTTTCCATTTATGTTTGCATATTTCAGTAAATCTCTGCATTTCCAATTTTCATAGAGAACTGTAAAGAATGCTCATGGCTCAATATTTTTTACAGAACTGTGTATATATATATATATATATTTAAAATTGTTTGAACTGCAGTGCACGAAGGTTAATAATGTACTTTTTATAATTTTGGACAGATGGCCAGAGTGTGCTGGTGGTTCTACTTCTCCAAAGTTATAGAGCTCTGTGACACTGTGAGTTTCAAGCAAGCTTATACGAGCATGTATTTTCATGGCTGCAAGACGCTTCTGCCTAACTGTCTTTGTGTGATTCTGTGATTCAGATATTTTTTATCCTAAGGAAGAAGAACAGTCAACTGACCTTCCTCCATGTCTACCATCACGCCACAATGATCTTCAACTGGTGGGCTGGGGTTAAATATGTGGCTGGTGGACAGTGTGAGTACAACCCACTAGTCCAGTTTTACAAAATATTCTGATTAAAGAGTCTTTGAGCAGCAAACAGAAATATTCAGGATAATATATGGTTCTCATTCAGAGTGTCTGTCTACAGCTTTCCTGATAGGTCTGATTAACTCCCTCGTCCATATCGTGATGTACATGTATTACGGCCTGGCAGCTGTGGGACCAAGCATGACCAAATACTTGTGGTGGAAACGTTACCTCACCACCCTACAGCTGGTCTGTATGCATCTCATTCACATTCATTTTACAGTGATCATCCTCTAACTTAAAAATGATCTCCTCTTAATTTTTAGCTCCCTTTTATGTTTTTGCATAGTTCATTATGGTTCATTAAGCCGTCAGTCTGTATTTCTATCTGTAACATAAAGGCAGTCACCTTCCTGATTCTGCTATGTGTACTTTAGGAGCTTGTACAATAACAACAACTACTAAGCCATCAAAGGTGATAATCCTGAAAAAGCCAGAACTGGCTTTATGGGGAAAAAATATAAAAAGTGGTGGATGTTTGTCAGTTAGAAATATTTTCTTTGTTCTCTCACACTTAAATAAGACCAAAAAGTCCTTATTCTGATAGGCTTAGTCATCACCAACGACGACTTAGATCTCAGAGGCTTAATAATTTGGTTTTGATGAGCTTAACGTGTAGGCTTCCTGATTGGTTTGTCATTGTTCTGACTGACTGCTGGCAAAACGAGACAGATTAGCAGCACTGATGCTCCTCAGCTAACTACTGGACCATCTGTTTTCTACTTATAGTCTAATGAAAAGACAATGCATCCTGTATTTTTTTCTTTCCCTTATGGCTTCAGCTTATATAGGTCAGTATGGTGCCTGACTGCCATTCTGTGACATGAATTGCACTGACCTTCAAAACGACCCCCAAGCCATCATTAACACTTGTCTTTACAATTTAGTTAACTGAAGCTGAGGTAGTTCACTCGTGACTAGCTTTATGAATCCAATGGACACCTTCACATGGGGACTTATTTTCTTTTTTTAATGAGTACTTTTGCCCATGTTACTCTCTGCTGACAACCCTACTCTGTTTTTATAAAAGAAAAAGAAAAAAACAGTCATATTGCATAGTATCTAAATGATATGTATATGGTTACACAAGAAATATCAACATATGTTACTGAGAAACGACCAAAAAATCACCACATACTGCAAGATAACTAATCTTTACTATTTTTGTTTCCATGTGAGCATAACTGGGTGTAAGATTAATAATGACATTATCAATATTACATATAATTTCATTCCTTTTTACGAGTAACTAAAGAATAACTTTGGAGTCATTTCCATAGACTGTATGTAAAAGATGGGCTTAAGTAAGCATTCTTTTTAATGGCCAGCAGAGGGCAAACTTCTCTGGTTTCTGTAAAGGTCAGTGGGAAAATAACTCTTGCTTGTCTTTTCTGGGACAGTTTATGGTCTTAACCACTGATTTCCAGTCACACTGAAGACAACTCAATTTTAACTCAGGTTTTTTTTAATATAAAATATAATATTATATATAAAATTGTAACTTATGGTCCAGTGAGAGAGTAAGCTTGCCCATGTGTCTGGCATGTCACTACCCTATAAGCAAGTAGTGCCCCTCTGTTTCACTCCTTTCTTGTCGTTTGAAAACAGCAAGGTAAAAGAGCCCCTTCAAGACAACCATTCACTAATTCATTATTCATTATTCACTAATAACTTGGTAACATCAACATGGCTTTGTCCATTTTCTATATACAAGACTGTGGATATTTCTCCAACCACTCTACACCAAATATACAGAGGAACTTGTGTTCAAGCCTTATAGCTCATATAGCAAGTATGAAAATTGCCTAACTGTTATCCCCTACTGCTTTCATCTCTTACGTGACCATCCTCTTGTAATTTTCTTGTACTCAGTGCCCTGGAAGTCTACCATCATGCTATTGTTTCTCTTTACAGCTCCAGTTTTTCATAGTGACTATCCATACCAGCTACAATCTGTTTGCTGACTGTGACTTCCCTGACTATATGAACATCACTGTTTTGGCATATTCTCTCAGCCTCATCATTCTCTTCAGTAACTTCTACTACAGAAGCTACCTCGTCGAAAAGAACAAGAAAACTTAACTCAAACTCAAAACTGTTATGAGAGAGGGAAAAAAGTAAATAAAAAGAAACAAAAATCCATCTCTGTTTGTTTGCTATCCTGATCATTTAATTTTAGCGACTGTTTGGATGATAATTCTTATTATGTATGAAAAACGGGATATAAACTTACAATATAATGTAACACCAGACAGGTGAAGCATATTTACCCCCATAAAGAGATGTTTGCTTCACAACAGTGCTGGTTACATTCATGTGCAGTGAATAGTCCTATTTTTTCATCTAGCAAGATCCCAAACACACTTAACACACGTTAACTGTGTTTCCTCCCCCAGCTGCTATTAGAAAAATACTTTTAATCTCCATTCGAGGTTTTACACCCACTGGATGGCAGTCCATACAGTTGTTGTCCATACAGAATGGCACTCCATGCTCTCTATATATTTATTCTACTTGTGTTTGCCTCCAAAGTTCCCAGCACATAATCCTCTCTTACCGATGGGGAGACACCACACCCACCACCTACTTATCCACCCCATCTGTCATGATGTAAAAATATAACTGGGCAGACAAGTGAGACAGTTCCATTCTCCAACCTTTGCAGACAGTAATGAAAGGACCATTAAAGGAAGAAATAGATTAGCCAAATATGCAATACCTTATAATAAATTCTCAGACTAGCATATCGGTTTTGACTCTCCTATGTTTAAACTCAATAGAGATGACAATGAACATGAAAAAGTTGCTAAATCAACATTACAAAGGCAACATCTTAGCTTGTTATTAGTGATATAGAATCTCACATTTTTTGTGTTTTTCAAAGGAATATAACAGAAAAGAAGCAGAAGGGAAACAATTGCTTGCTACAAAGGAGAGTTTTAAAATGCAAAGCTGATCCCCGATCAATATTAAAAATTAGAAATTATTATAGCCACAAAATTGCATTAGGCAGCAATTGATCACAGGCTTTTTAAAAATGATCTAGCTGCAGCTCTAAACACTTTAATGAAAGAACAAATGATGCTTTTAGTTGCACCATCGTTTCTCCACATGCCTCTGTTATCAGCTTTACATTTTCACATTTTCACAATTAAACGCCTATTTATGTCCAAGTATGGTGCAGTTTCAGTACATATATTACCATCTGATGATGGTATCATTCCTACAAAAACTACCAAAAACTAAGGTGGTGATGCAGACTGTTGATCATACTCTTAACTGTACACCAGCAGCATGAATTCAAACTTTTCACTTGGCCCACTGAAACGTTGCTGCAGCATTATGGTAAGTGCTGCAGATAACCCCTTGATCCTTCAAAGAACAACAGGCTTTTCCATCTGATTAAACATGCACGCACACATTTCTAGAAGGATGGGGAGAGGCGGCTCCTTGGCAAGGTCCTGCACCTGTTACATTAATTGTGAATGCATGATTAGATTGCCAAAAGTATTAGTGTAAAGTGCATTAATGTGGAGCATTTTGCTGAAGTTCTTATGGTGTATTTTTACGGTTCCTCTGAGAGGCCAAACGGACTGCAACTTAAGAAAACACCAGCAATAAGAAAAACGCTGCCAAAGCACACAAAACACAACGGAAATAGGAAAAATGACAACGGAAATAGGAAAAAACAGATTCCCAAGAGCACAAGGGAAGTGTTTCTGGGGAGACAATAACCCAACGGATCAGTTGCAGGAACCAAAATATGCTAAGAATTGCGCTGGGAGACACTTAAAAGAAGTGGAGGATCTATCGGTTTTGTGAGGAAAGAAAAGATGGGAGGTAAGTGTGTTAGCCTAACTATTAGCCTAAAAATCCGTCATCAGTATTATATGAATCATGATAAAACACACCTAGGTCGTGTCCAAATTCATGGGCTGCATCCTCCTGAGGACCCAGCCTTCGCGGTCTACGTGGGGTCCTCAGAAGGTCGGGTAGACCGGAAGTAAACGGCTGTGAAATTGGACAGTCTAGCCTTCAGATTTGCGTCACCGCTGTCTCGGTGGGGTTTAATAAACTCGGCTGTCTGCTCCTTGCTATCTAAAATATAACAGGACACTGGCGTAAATTCTCGACCCTCTCACACTTCTGTTTAATCAGTTTTCTGTTTGACGTTTATTCAGCTGTGTGAAAATCCCGGAGGAACCCACCCGATGGATTAATTAAATTCTATTTAATCTAATAATCTAATTATTTTAATCTCAGCCAAACCGATTTACTCACGGAACAAATACAACACTGAAAAAAGCCAAACAATAACATTTTTAGGTTATCTAAGTGACTTATATATTACGTTTAACCTGAGTAGCGAAAGACCTGAAAATGATGTGCTGGGAGTTGTGCCGTTCTCGGCGGCTCCAGTGACCCTCGAGCTCCTGGGTAGCTATCGAGCTGGTGGATTCCTATTTCCGTTGTCGTTGTGTTTAGTGTGCTTTTGCAGCATTTTGCTTATTACTGGTGTTTTCTTAAGTTGCAGTCCATTTGGCCTCTCAGGGCCACTGTATGTTTCACTGGAACTGTCAAAAACCTGTGCTTGTGTTCAAAGCAGAGCCCAATAAGTCAAGTTCAAATGTCAATAAGTTTACATGAAACTAAAACACTACATAATCGTTTCAGAAATCCTAAATAATCACAGTGGCGATCATTGTGTGCTTCAAAGGTAGGAGCTTTTAAAATGCAGAAGTCCTTGTTTGTGTGATGCATGTGCAATGCATTTGTTCCTACACTGATTGACCGAAGCTGAAAAGAAGACTACAGACAGAAAGCACACATTCAAATTGGGTGGTATTAAAGACACTGGAAAAAAACAAAAACAAAACGTAATTCTCACAATGGCACCAGTACCACCAGTGGTGAAAGTAAGTATGCTGCAACGGGTAAATAACATTACTGTCCATCCCTACAAGATGCAAACTGAAGCAGGTCGAGAGGATGTTTCACTTGTAAGTTAAGTCTGGCAAGAACCAGTCTCTCCAGCACCTTCATGACCTTTGACATCAAGGTAACTGGTGGGATGGCTTTCTTTGGTACCGGCACTAAACATGATGTCTTCCATAGCACCAGCACCTGTGCTGCCCAGCTGTCTGGCATCCTGCAGCATCTCTTCACCCTGAGTCTGCTGCGGGATGCCAGACAGCTGGGCAACTTCAGCACCCGGGGACTGATGTGACCAGGACCTCCAGACTTTGCCCTGATGTAGTTGCTCCATCTTCTTTGCTAGCTTAAGCGGTGACAAGACAAGTGGCGACAACCGGCCCACTTGTCAAGCAATCAGCATTCAGCCTATGCAGAGGGTCATCCACGTTGAGCTACATGCTGATGTATTTATTGGACGACTGCATAGAAGCACATTTGTGTAGGCTGAAAACCCCTCTCTCTAGGCCCTCTGAAGGCAAATACCTATGTAAAGTGACACAACCACGGTATCATAAAACAGGCAGGTTTTGTTTTCTGAACAATCAAACCAATGCTTTAAGAAAAACTAATGAATCTACTGAAAATATAGACTGTGAAACAGAAACTTGATGCTGGAGGTCTGCAATAAGGTTTCATGTGGAAAAAGGTCTCCACGGGAATTTAAAAAAACTGGAAAAGGATAGGCAAAAGCTGCAGTACCACTAATCAGAGTCGCAGCAGTTTTAAAATCACAACACTGGCAGTTCTCTACATGCACAATCTTGCAGATGGACGAGTGCTGCAGACTTGGCACAGGGGTTATCATTGGAAATCAGAGTTTGTCTGAGAGCTCAGATTGTCTGAAGGACATTGCAATATATCAATGATTTGGACGATGTCCAAGAAAAAAAAACCTGTGGTTGCTCCACAAAACCTGAAGGTTAAACTTTGCAAAATAACATGAAGAGAAGCCTGGTGAATATCAGGAGCACATTCTTGGGTCTTATGACCCAAATGAGAAATCAGGGAAAGAGAAATCCCCATTTCTTCCAGTGGTTAATGTTTTTGTTTCATATATGACTTATGTCCCATACAATCACTTACTCATGGAAGTGGGCCCAGGTCAGAGGGAGCTCAGCATGTTCAGCATGAACCTGACCAAGTCCATAGTGAAAGGGAATAGTCAAGAGCACAGTACCAATGAAAATGGGAAACTGGTGTGTAATGAGGCTTGAGAGCAGAAACTTCTGGGCAAATGACATTCATAACTGTTGTCTGTGGATATACCGAATACTGGGTGATGAGACGACTCCCAGTAGCAGATGCCTGGAAGAAGGGGAATAGTGAGACATTACAATGAGCCATAGCCAAAGCTACAGAAGAAAAAAGTGAAACTATGACCTGGCCAAGTATATCGCTGATTTGAATCCCATACAACACCTTCAGTGTAATTTAAAGAGAGCAGATATAAAAGGTTTTTGAAGAATTTGCACAATTTCTCTTCCATTCTGACAAAGATCGATTCTATCATTAAATTTGCACATATTAAGTATTGGGAGAAAAAGCATATTTGGATCTGACTATGAATAGGCTGCTTTTGCAGCATTGAAATGTTACTGTGGAGCCTGTGTATTGTATTTGGCAGACTTTACTGTAGATTCTTTATTCTTATTTCAGACAGTAGCAAATGCTCTGTTCTGTGACTTAGAAAGGACGGAGTAGCCTACGAGCTAGTTCAGGCAGACAATTTGAGATGCATTACATCATGCACACTAACATGTCTCACTCTCCCAATTTGGCATTTTCTTTAAGCTGCAAAATCTCTTCCTCTGACATGGCAGTACTTCTGCTACCCAGCATTGCTGTCTGCTATTCCAGCCCCTCCACCACCACAACGTCCACTAGCAGGGTCCAAAGGGACGTTTACTCGCTGCTCCCTAATTTTACACGCATCATATTTGCGGTATGAAGTTGCAGGCTGGAGATCAAACTCTGTTTGCACACAGGTATGCTAACTTCTTGGTGTTATATGTTTGATTTAATTTTCATTGCACATTTTGTCTACTACGGTGTGACAGACTATAAGCATGTTATTGATGTGAATATGAGTGTCAACAGCACTGTATGACCAGTACTAAAATAACAACACACTTGTGTAACATTATAAGCCATATTTTGCTGCTAGCAAGCACTTAATCTGCTCTCCATCTCACCATAAGTGTGTTACAAGCACACACACACACACGCACACACACACACACACACACACACACACACACACACACACACACACACACACACACACACTCAGCTGATTGCCAGCAGCCCATTTAAAGACTGATGTCCCCCGGCCTCGCTGCAGGCATAGCTCCAGGTTGATTACTGCTGAGTGCTGTACAGCTCAGGCATGACTGACTTTCTGGCATGCAGTCGCTTTGATCAACTTGCAGTTTTGCGAGCAGATGATGGGTTTCATCTTGAGTGTTTCAGGAGTTATGGCACTTCTGAGATTATGCCAAACTAAAATAAGAGGTGTCAACTGGTCGTTAACACTTTTCACTTATATATGGCCTGATTGCATAACTTTTGATCGGCATGGCTCTTAATTAAAATACTTTAACCGCCACCGTTCAGAAAGACGTGAATAGACAGGAGGACTGTGAAACCGCATTGCCGTGAATGCACTCAAATGTGTTTTTGCTGAATCTTGTTTGTGAATGACTTTGTCTCCTTGGTAACTGTGCCAGACAGTGTTTGGGCCGCGGTCAGCTAGAGGCAGACTGTAATTAATAATCAGGTTACAGTGAGAGGATATTGAAGCGCTCTCAGAGTGGCTGCTGCTAACTTCCTAGCTAGTGAGAGGGACTAAGACACACACAGTCACAGACACACAAATACACTGTTGTGCACGCACACACATGCTGACATAATTGTTGGTAGCAAGAGTGGTTTGGGAAGAGGAGGCTGGTAAGTGTGCTTGAAGGTGGGCCACTGGGTAGTTTCATACAACGAGGGTTAACAAGAGGCTGTAGCAATCTCAGCTTGATGGGAACACACTCAGCTACAAGCAAGATAGCCTTAATCAGCCAACCAACCAGCTAATAGCCCTGTGTTAAGAGTGTGCATGTAATGAGCAACCGTGAAAATCTTAAAAAGTAGATTTTTGAGAAAAGAAGCTGTTTTTCCTCCAAATTTTGAACCTCTAGAATAAACCCTGTCTTTTAAAAGGCGCTGGATGGACAGCTTGTGTGTGTGTACACATCTTTTTTTAACAACAAGAGAAACCCCACTTGTGGCGTTACGACTACAGTCGTGTTTGTTTCATTATGTGTTTCCTGCCATGAAGACGTCTGTATTGTGGGGCGAAAGCATGCTAATTGCACTGTGCAGGTGGCCGCCTGGATGGAAAGACTACAGCGTACACATGACTGGCTCCAGCTCAAGGACTACAGCCTATATAAGGAGCCAAGATGGCTGCTACCTGCTGAGGATCATTTGCTTCCCTTTCAACCAAACAGCCACATAAGTGCTTGTATTAGCTGAATTTTGATCTGTATTTAGAATGAGTAAGTGGAGATGAGTTGCCGCTTCCTTCTGTAACCACTTTCTCCTGTTTTTTTATATGTTTAGGGAGGTAAACTCTTGTGTTGTGTGTCCATTACTTTTGGGCAGGTTATCTAAGCCTAACTGCCAAAAAGAACCCTCCTTTGTATACTGGGCCTTATTGAAACTGCTCATTTCATCCACAGTTGAACATGAGCTGCTTTAATGTCCATCCATATTTTTGTCTTTCACATTGGCTGCCCCTCAAAAACAAAAGGTTTGAACAGCAAGTGGATGGGGCATCTTGACTTTTATATACATGTATTATAGTTCTGGTCTATAAAATCAATGCATATACAAGTCCTTTAACATTTAAGATGAGGCAATACACACACATATACACACAATAGGCGGCTGGGTCAAAACATCTCCAAAATGCAGCTCTTGTGGGGTGTACCAGGTCTGCAGTGATCAGGATTTATCAAAAGCAGTGCAAGGAAGGAACAGTGGTGAACCAGAGACAAGGTCACGGATGGCCGAGGATCATTGATGCACATGGGGAGTGAAGACTGCTCTGAGTGGTCCGATCCAACAGATGAGATATTGACGCTTAAGTTGTGGAATAAATGAATGCTGGTTCTGATAGAAAAGTCTCAAAACACACAGTGCATCACACTTTGTTGTGTATGTGGCTGAATAGCTGCAGACCAGCTAGGGTGCACACAGCACAGCTTCAGGAATCTAGTGGAGTCCATGCCTGGATGGGTCAGGGCTGTTATGGCAGCAAAAAGGGGACCAACACAATATTAGCTGGTGTTTATAATATTATGCCTGAGTGTGTGTGTCTACTCGTTACATGCTGTTTCCCATTTTCAAAACTGGAGAGAACAAACAGAAGGCATAATGGTGAAATGAATGACAGGTGATGTGAACTCACATTAATCATGGATAAGGGAAAGGTTGGATTCAGCTCTGCAGTTTGATTGCAAATTCAAACTGATTTGAGCACCTTCACTGTTTACTCTGTTTCATTCATAGTTGATTATTTTAAGATGGGCAACACAATAGCCAAGGTTAGGGTGTGTACCACCTTAAGCACAAATTACATTTACATTTACGCCTGAGGTTTGATATTAGGTACTTGAAGCATTTCATATTTTATTTTTTTCTTTGTACTTTTTCAGTAAATGTTGGAGGTCAAACAAGTTAAATTTAGTACATATGACACTGAAAACTATGAAGTGCAAGACATTTTATAAGAAAGCCTTGAATCAATCACCAGTCCAATTACTCTTCCAAACTTGTGATATGATTCTTTCATCACATCTATCCACATTCAAAAAAGGGGAGGTGGAGACAGGTGTCACACACAGTTGCAACACACAAACCATACTTACTATAAAACAAACTGCGGTTTGTCACCAACCAAAGAAGAGTTCACATCTCTGAGGCCTCTCGCATTAAACTTGAGTTAAGCCATAATTCATTAACTCTGCAAGACACAAAAGCCAATGAGCTACATCATTGCTGCATTTGTCACAGCAATGGTGTGTAAAGGGTTTCAGTAATTATGGCAATAACTGAATCAAACCGTTTAGGATGAAAATATTGTTTTTACTCAAAATTAGATTTTAAAATGAAATTTTTGATTTGTACTGAAAAATGGCCCGCGTGCAAACGCACACCCTTTGTAAAACTAGCTTCTTGGATCCATATCAACCCTCATCACGTGGTATTGTGTGAGATTTGCAAGAATCTAATTGGTAAATTTGAACATTTGAAAGGTATTTGCTGGATAAAACTATTATGAAGCAAATGAGGGGGGAGTTACTGTTGTAAACTTCCAAATTAATATTTTTAATACTCGTTTCTGTGCATGCTTGACATTGTATTTCAAAGGCATTCCTTCTACTATGGAGACAAAATGTCAAATTAGGCTCTTTGTCCATTGGCAAAGCCTGGCTTACTTCTTCACCTCTCTGCATTATTTAAAGCACAAAGGTATTTCCCTTACCCCCTTTCTTCTCCTCCCTTCTCCTCTTTCCCTTTACTTTTTCCTTCCTCTCCTGTACTTTCATCTATTCTCCTAATCCCTTATCTCCAGACTCTCCACCACTTTCATGTCTTCTTGCTCCTCTTCCTGCCTCATCTTTGTTGGCATCCACATATCCTCCCTTCCCCGTCCCTTTGCTCATCTCACCTGGTCTCGCCTCATCTTTTCCCTCGGCTCTCTGCTTCTTGCCTGACTTGGCTCACTTCTTGTCCTCCTCCTTCTCCCTCATCTCCTCCTTTTCTCCTCCTCTTCCTCTCCTGCTCTCACCCCTCCTCCCTCCACGTCGGTTCGCCCTCTGATGATTGCCGAGCACATTTCATTTGACATAAAGACAAAGGGCTGAGTACAAATGTGGTTTCTCTTGTGTAATATGAAATATTAATGCAGGCATAATTTGGCTCCCTGGGTGAGGGGTGGAGGTGGGGGTGGTGGGCTCTCCATAATCACCAGTGACTGCTGTTTCCTTCCCCAAAGGATGGTAAGGCTGTCAGGAAGGATTGAGAAACAGCAAAGATAACAACAACAGAATGCTAAGTGTTGGCGGCTACTGTGGCCTATTTCTGTCCTGGTGTTTAATGGTTATATTGGCTCATTGCCTGAGTTACTGAGGCAGCTCTCCCTCTCAGGCTTTTCAGAGTTAAAGGTGCCATGTGCAGCATTTTCAACCATCAGTGGTCATGCTCAAATTAGTGGTGATAGACTGGTATAATTACCATAAACAATTGGTAGTCTCTCTTGCGCACCAGTGATATTGCTAGTCCTGCTTCTCACAAACACGTTTGCTTCAGAGAAGCTGTTTCTGCTTGTTCCTCACTCCCTTCTGTTTGCTTCACTTGTTTTCCTGAGGATAAAAAAACTTTATTGACTTACTAAATCTACCCTGTGTCCTTGTGAGATGCTGTTCTGTTATATAAAACAGTAGAAGGTGGAAAACATATAAGTATATTTAGTGCTACACTAGAATATAAACTACTACACAAATGCATTTCAAATGGAAATATTGTACCTTTTTACCCCTCTATATTACATATAGTTATATATATATATATGATTTTAGCATGCAGTGATCAAACCACTGAACAGTATGTGATTCACCCCAGTTTTAGTTTATATTGTAATGTAAAGATTTTGACTGGATGATAGAAAGAAGTAAAACAGTTCCTTTAACAGGAAGAATCCTTCAACAGAACCAAGCTCACTGAGGCCAGCCCTCTGCCTCGGCTGGAGCAGGTTATTAGGCTATGTTTTAAAGCTAGGTGAAATTCTTCTAATTTAGTGGAACCACACTATTATCCAACTTTTGCATTTCCAAACAGAAGTTTTCACTGATCCATTCAGATTTCATTTTTAAAGGGTTGCCTTTTTAAAACTGTACAGTTGACAAGATGATCCCCTTTGTGTGGGTTTAGGCTGAAGCCATTCATTTTGTTAATTTTTGATACTGAAGAGATAAATATCACTTATGTAAATTTGATTACAAAAACAAACACTGTAAAACAGACATAAATTCACAATTCAGCTGTTTTGCATTTTCCCCTCAGTTTTTGTAAATTCCAACGTAAGCAAATGTGTTTGTGTTATTTTCTGTCTCTACACCCTTAGTGATACCGTGTTTGATGATAACACTGAGCAGGATTGTTTACATCCCAAAATAAGAAAGAAATGTCTGCAAGGCGCATGTGGATTAACACCCTTTTATTGACAAATAAGACCATAATGACATTACATTTTTGGCTTATATAACATAAATTCTGTCATGTTTTTGCATGCATGTCATTCTGTCTGCAAACACAACATCTCAAAAAGTTTTGCATAAATTCTGATAAAACTTTGTAGGGCTGTAGAGTGCAGTACAGTGCCAGGTTATAACCATTTAAATAAATAACAATTTGAACACGTGTGCAATGTTCCTCGATAACCTGAACACGAGTTATAATCACTAAACATTTGGACGAACTGAACTAAAAGATGAAATCAATGCTCCACATGTACTACACCATGTTTACATTTAAAAAAATATTCAAGATAATTTCATGTATAATAAAATGGGTTTCAGCCCAAGTACTGCCCAGAGAGTGAGCTGCATTGGTGGAGTTTTGCACTCTCACAGCGCTTCTTGTTTATTGTGTAAATACCATATTGACATGTTACCATGTGATATCATACAAACAGCATCCTATTTGCACATCTATCAACCCAATATTCCCTCTCCAATTGGGCTGTTTTGATTTTCACCAACTCCTGGGAGAGACATCCAGCTTGTAAGCTTCCACATGCTCTACTAGTTAGAGACTGCTGGTTGGTAACTGCAAAACACATCTCACATTTTTGTTTATGTGCATTTTATAACCAAATATTCCTCCTGCTGCAGCAGTGAGCAAACCTTATGCTATAGTCACACTGTGGTTTGAGAAAGCAGACATTATTTTGGCAGTGTGTACGTTGGGATGGGATTCTGGGTAAAGCGTTGCACTCCTTTGAGTAAATGTGTACCTGATCAAACCACGTGGCTCAGTCTTATCTGATAATGTGTGAGCATACACCAGTGTTCCTCTACAGAAGCATTTTTCACAGAGTTTTCATTTCCCTGTACAACATAGCACAAAACTTTAGCATCAAAGCCAAGCACACGCACGCACTCACACACTTTCTCCTCTCATGCCTGCCGCATTTAGTCTTCCTATTCATCTCACACTGGATGACATGCAGACAAGTTCATGAATTGTCTTTCAAAAGTTTAATTCTCTCTCTCTCTCTCTCTCTCTCTCTCTCTCTATATATATATATATATATATATATATATATATATGCATATATATCTATATAACCATCATTGTCTTTTTTTTCCTATTTTCACATCGAACAATTGCAGACCGCCACTTTTCTCGCATAACACATAAACGCACACACTCACGCACATAGGCTCCAGTTGCATCACTAGTGAATTACCATGCCGTTCCGCGTTATTAAACATGACACTCGGCCCAGATAATGGAGCCTTTCTTCATCTCAATTTGGAAGGCTAATCTTATTGCTTTGATTAGCAGGGGCTTCATTTGCATATCAAGGCCTCCCCTCCTTTAATTCCTCCATCGCAAATCCCCTCTTTAGAGCTGTAGATAAAAGGAATCTATCTATATGTATCTTTCTTTAGAATCTTTTCTTCCTTTCCTCCTCTCCCCCTTCTTGTTCTTCATTAACTACTTGTTCGTTTGTTCATATCCTTGTTTTTTTCTCTTCTTGCATTTAGTATTCATCATTTCCTTTAAGTCGCCTTTATATGTGCCCCTTTCTTGTGTATATCGAAAGATGCCTTTCATAAGACAAGAGGAGAGGGAAAAAGTAAAGCATGACTTCATCGACATGTGATTGGACATAATAACGTAATGGCCAGTAATCCTAGTTACTTATTATCTAGTTGGAATCGCACTTGGGGGAATTAGGGAGGAGAGTGGAAAAAAAAGTTTAGGCAAAAGTTGAAATTACAGCCAACTATTAAAATGTAACCAACACAATTGCAACACTGACAATAAACTCGAGAGACAAGTGCACTTTGCTCACTATTCACTGTGAATTGAGAATAAGTTTGACCTCGAGACAGACGGGCAGAAACCGGCTGAAATCTTTGTTTTGTCTGGCATGTTCTGCATAACATCAGATTTTAGTGGCAGGAAAAATTAGTACCTGACATTGCAGTTTCTCACTGCTCGCCACACTGAATCACTGCGATGACTCAAAAATATATTTAAGATTTATGTGTCTAGCACGGCGTCTGCAGATAATAAATGGCTATATCTAATGCTACACCATGTAATGTATTCAGTATAATAATGTGAACATCGTGATGGTTTATTTCTTTATTGGAATTTTTGTGTGTGAATTTAAATCCAAAGAAAATCCAGAGACTTTGATCTGATAGCAGTTATCCAAAATCAGAGAACTTAACAACTTCTCACAGATTTCTAGTCCTTTTCCACCAACGTGCTGCTGGTTCTCAATCTGGAACTATTTACACACATTTCCATCACCAGTGCGCCACCAAAAAAAATACTTTACCAAAGTTGGAACCATTCTTGCTAGTGGCTATTAGAGGGGCTAAAGTAGAGAAACTCATCGTGATTTTCTTTGTTTCTTAATAGTTGTCTAAAGAGCGACAGTTTCATGAAGACGTTTCACCTCTCATCCAAGAGGCTTCTTCAGTTCTAAAACTAAATGGTGGAGAGTCCCAGCAATTGGTAGAGTCCCCGGGACTCTTCACCGTTTGGTTTTAGAACTGAAGAAGCCTCTTCGGCGAGAGGTGAAACTTACTAAAGAAGTCCAGTTGCTTTCTTTCCAAGCTCCATAGACTACCATGACCTTGATGACTGAGAACCTACACAGACATATTTCTTAATAGTTGGTTCTTAAAGACTTGAGCTGGTTCTCAGAAAGCACCAGGGTAGAACTGGATCCACACCAGCACTTACACAGTGTTACATGGTGGTACATGTTCAGCTTATGACCAAGCCATATATTCTATATTGTAAAATCTTCCACACTGATACTAAAACCCCAAATTCAAGTGTATTGTAGGCTATTAAAACGCCTATCAAAGACCATGGAGTGCAGTCCCATTGTGCAGTGCTTAGGGTGCAGATTAGTGCAATCGGGCAGGGAGGGACTGAACTGCCACTTTCTCCGTTTCCTGAACTCATATTTTTTTCTTTCTAATGTCACACTTATAAGTCAAAGCAAGCTCTCGACCATGTCTCCTCTTCAGTGTGTTTAAAGTGTGTAATGATGTTATACATTTATGATGACTATTCACTTATAAATATGCATTTGTAATGATAAAGATTCAGCAGGTTAAATTCTCATGACAAATATCGACACGTGTGTGTTTTCCCTTTTTTTTGATCTGGATTTGATCTGCTTTTGCACACTGATTAGTGTGTGTGTGTGTGTGTGTGTGTGTGTGTGTGTGTGTGTGTGTGTGAGAAAGGGCAGAGAGTGACAGTGAAATAAAAGAAAGAGATAGTGGGTGTCTTTTATAGGATGTTGGCCAATATGATGTTTTATGTATCTATAAAGAGCTCCAAGGCCAAGTTGACTTTTCATGGTTTAAAAAACGCTATCAGCGATCTGTGGAAATGGCTGCATTGTGTGAGATCAAAGTGCAGCGTCAAAAGCTTTTACCTATTCAGTTTGTCAGAACTGAAAGCCCAGTGTGCTTCAGTCATATAGTCACCATAATGGACAATTTTCAGCCACCAACAGCATAAGCAACACTTTACTGTAATTGTGTTAGCACTGTGGCTATCTACTTTTTTTTCTTTAAGAAAGATTCAGGAAGTGTTTTTTGTCACTGGTTTACTGCTTTCATCTGTTTTGCTGTCACACATCTGTCAGAAGCCTTTCAGTCATCTATATGGAGTAATATTCCACTAATAAATCAACATATCTCCTATAATGAGATTAAGTCACATCCTACACTGACAACGAGATGACATTTTTATGACTAAATATGTTTTTCTTTTTGTTTTTCTTATCCAAAAAAGCAAAGATGCATCACATATTTATCAATAATTCATCAAAAAAATAAAAACAAATTAAATGCACTTATTTACACAAAAGTATTTGATAACTACATGGAAATTAGCTTCCATACTGTACAGCTTCCTTATTAACACAAGATGATTCAAATCTTACCTTTAAGTCAAGATGCTATACTTGGTGACTAGGTTTTATTCACAAGAACAGGTTAATAACTACATCATTAACTGTGTTTATTGCGTGTTTTGTCTGTACTTTGGTAGCCCTGGGTTTGGGTCTGAATTACAAAGAAAGGAACTGAGGAAATGTGCTGATACTTTTACATTTGGTAAAGGAGCTCATCTGCTAGATGAAAGGATTACAGTATAATGCATTTGAATTTACATGCACGATGTTATAATTGATTGTGTGTAAAATTCTGTCTTAATGTCTTCAGACTTTATACTAATGCGATGACTGTGTAAAAATGACACCTTTAAAATAGTGAAATGGCTCCAATTACATTAGATCATCTCGAGCCTTCCCGGTGCCAGACAATGATTATAGCCTTTTTATAGGTAAATGATGACCTGATTACACCCCAGACAGTTTCCATTTTGGACATAACAGTATACTCTGAAAAAGATGGATCGTATCTTGAAATGGAGCCTTTATTGTCTTTTTATTTACTTTTCGAATCAGCAGCAGTAAAAGTGGAGGGTATGTCCGTAAAGCCATTGCAGGTGAGTTCACTGACCTAGAGGTGAGCTTGCAGCTCACCCAGAGAGCAGTCAGCGTTTTACTCCCTGCCTGTGAACTCCATGAACATCTGTTTATGCTTTTTATTGGCCTCTCCCTCGTAGCCTGTTGAACTCATCATATTCAGTTGTAATTGCTCTTTTGTGTCATCACATGCAAATGAAGGAGGTGGCGAGAGATCTAACGTATATAAACGGGGAATATTCTTGGTCTCAGTACCTTGCTCTTTCCTCAGCTTGCCTCAGCATCTCTGATCTCACTCCTCTACCCTCAACATTACCAAAATGTCATTCGCTGGAAGATGGGAAACCGAGACCCAGGAGGGATACGACGCCTTCTGCAAGGTGCTAGGTGAGAACACAGGCTCAAATTTTCCACTTCCTCTGCTTCTGTACTCCATTGTTTTCTGCACATCTTTGGCCTTTTTTGACCTTGCATCCTCTTCCCGTCCCACTATAGGCATTCCAGATGATGTCATCGAGAGGGGCCGTGACTACAAGTTGATCACAGAGGTCACCCAGGATGGCAAAGATTTCACCTGGACCCTCTTATATCCTGCCAATGCCAAGGTCACCAACAAGTTCACTATCGGAAAGGAGGCCGACATGGAGACCATTGGAGGAAAGAAATTCAAGGTTGGGAGGAAATGATCCAAAGCTTCACTTTAGCTATAGCTAGCAGAAGCATAAAGCTATGAATGCTACTCTCCTAACTGGTTATATCACAATTTTGTTTACAGGCTACAGTACAAATGGAAGGAGGCAAGCTAAGTGTGACCTTCCCCAACTACCACCACACCTCTGAGATCAGTGGTGGCAAACTCATCGAGGTAAACACACTCACTTAGGCTTTTAGAGGTGCGAACGTTGGGCAGTGACAGCAGTTATTACACTCAACTCCCCGCAGGGATCATTAGAGTCATCAAAGTTATACTTCTGCAGCTGGAGACCAGGAACAGCTAATAAGAAAAAAACTCTCTGAAACACAGAGTATTGCCACTGAATGCACTTTAACAACCAATTCATTCCCATATTTAACCTTTTAATCCTGAGAATTTATACGAGACACTTCTCTCTTTGCAGGTTATCTCTTTTTGGTTTCCATTTTATAGTCTGCTTTTCAGAAATTTTCAACACTTCACACTTTCATTTTGAGAAAAACAGCAAAAATGTATCCAGTTAAAAGGAAGCCAAACACAGTGGAAAATTCAAAATGAAGACTGTTTCAGCTGACTGACACAATTGCTTAATTTATAATTACTTAATTTGCTAAAGTCTGCAGTTTTCAGGTGTCAGGGTTGGTCAGAAGCAGACAAGTATAAAGTTACTGTTACAGTGGTATTTTTTCATTTGTCTGACACTTCAAAAAAAAATTGTTTCACAGCATAAAACCAGATGTAAAGAAGCACTGCAAAAGCTAATTGAAGTCATTTCCTGTCTTTCTGCAGACCTCCAAAGCCGGCTCTGTAGTGCTGAAGAGAATCAGCAAGAAGATCTAACTCTCATCTTTAACAGTTACAATGGAGACCTCGGAACAATATTTGTGTTAATTAATAAACTATGGTGATCGTGCCAACTTGAACCTGTGTTTCTGTCTATGTTTTTTACTCTGGGGGATACGATGTGACTTCTAGATTATATAAGTTTAAACTCATGCTTTTTTTTTTTCAAACTACAAGAGTTGATGACAAAGAATCAGGGTACGATAAAGACACAACTGTGGCTTCAGACTTTGCAGGGGATAGCAGCGGCGTGACCTTTAAACACATCTATTAGTTTGTTAGTTTTCTATAAGAAAAGAGCATTTGCCAGATCGACAGAGATGGGAGTTTAAGCAGAACAGTGACAGTTTGACAGCTGACAAAAACAGTAAAAAAGATCTGAACTTTTCTCAGCTACAGTTAGTAGATGTTTCTGTAAATTGCAAATGCTTGCATTGAAATTGCTCTCATATAAGTGTTTCTAAGAAAAATACCTACTTGGTGTCATTTCTCTTAGAAACTGGAGGAAGGGGATAATTTAAACTTTTATCTCAGACAAAGAAAAACTGAAGTCTGACTAAGTGCCATGCCTCTCAGCTGCAATGCTTATATTGCAACCAGTGGTGGCTCAAAGCCAGGGTGCAGTAAACACTCATCTATCTTCTGCACACGTGGCCTGGGCTGACTTTATCAATACACATGGTGATCAGTCATACTGGCCTGGACTGAAATATCTCAACAATTTGAATAAGTATTGGATCACTGTGAAATTCTTGGTTCCCAGAAGATGAATTATTTCATGTACCGTGATGCTGAGTTTTAATTTAACAAGTAACAAGTACAACTTTTCAGTAGCACAGTCAGAGAAGCACCGAAGCATTGAAAGAGGGCCTACAAAAAGAAGATGATGTACTCAAACAACACTCTCCTACATGTATCCCACCTCTTTAAATTCACTGAACTAGAATCAAGGTAAACAAGATTTGTAAAGCAAATGCAGGTCGCTCTGTGGGCAGTATTTACTTTGAAGGTAATTGTATTGCCCTGTGATCCTGATAAGGGTAAGTGGAGGAGAATGGATGAATGGCTGGATGGATGGAACAGTATTGTATTTTCTTTATACTGATTTTGTTTTCTTTGTTCGTTTTAAACGTACTTAAGGAAGTTTGTAGTGCAGTAAAAATCAGATTAGAGTAGCATGACACATATTTACTGTACTTTGATTATACAAACAGTATGTAGGTGTATGTCTAACTAGGCAACTCATTCGCTTTGTCTTGACTACCTTTAATTATTTTCTATTTATAGGTTTTTGGTACATGTTAGCAATACACATCATGCTTGTATGAATCAGACTTTTTGTCAATTCTCGATCTATAAATCATTAAACCCTGACCTTGAAGCCAAATTTGAATGGATTGTTAGCATTACACCTTAAATCTGTGATGTGCTCATGGTGCAGATGTAAATATAGTTTGTGACAAAGTACATCGTTTTATCAGAATTTATCCATTTCCACCCAATAAATGATAACGTTGACCTTGAAGACCTCGGAGGATGTAAGGCAAAATTTAATGGCCTGTCAATCTGACCCCACTCTACAACCTACAAAGTTTTATTAGAATTAACTCAAAACTTTTTGAGCGATCGATTCACATACAGAATGACATGCACGCACACAAACGCTGCCAAAAACATAACCTCCTGTGCGGAGGTAATTGGGTGATTAGATGATGATTATTGACTTCCCAAGGCAGGGGCAAGTTTGTCCTGTATATCAGATTTAAATCTCTGACATGTCAGGTTTGCTTTTCTTTTTGTTATCTAAGCGTGCGGTGCCATCAATCTAAGATTAAAGAGCTCACCCATCAAAAATGATGAAGGATGCCTCTGAGTCTGGTGTGGTATATATAAGGTTCTCCACAAGTCGCCCATTTCATTGTAAGAATTCCATTGTTTCCAAATAACTGCATATTTTTTTAGGATAGTGTGGCAGGGCGTGGTCGGCGCCGCAGCTGAGCAGCATCTGCAATCACGCCTTGCCGGCGTTCTGACAAAACTGTCCTACATGTTGTTACTGCGCATGCGCACAACTCAAAACGGTGTGTTTTCGGTGTGAATAGTACACGCATATTATTTGATCCTACCCCGATCTTGTGCGTGCGAAAAAAGGTTAGTATTATATGTTTTACTTCTTTATTACAGTTGATACTTTTTTCCTTAAGCTGTTGTCAATTTGTTAACTTTTCAAGCTAACATGCGTTTTGTTTTTTGTGCAAAGATACTCCAATTTGGTGTCTCAATTAAAGTCATATTTCAAGTCTTGATGTAGTACTCATAAACATCCGTTTACTGGCGTACAGCGTAAACCTTGTCAATTAATTTTAGTCCTCCTGAAGTTAGTGGACACCACGCTCCGTTGTTATGTTAAAGAAAGTAATATTGCACTACATACTTGTTAACTGAGTGATAACATTGTTTAATTTGTAAGAACCTTGACATTGGTCATTTTATTTACTGTATGTGCGTTGCATCTTACATAATGGATCCCATTTCTCCTTGTATTCTGTGTTAACATTAGATGAATGTGTGTTGGAAGCATGTTTTGATAGCGTGATTTGGCCATCAGAACATCCTACCTATAGATATGTATGATGATGGCATCCACTAAGTAAGGTAGTATATTCTGATAAGATCGCATGGATTGATAGACACGACTATAAATTTACGCTACGGTAGGATGTTTTGACAAAGTAGGACGTTTTGTCAGAACACCGGTTTTGTTGTTGAGCTTTGTTGTTGGTGGTGTGTGCTGGTGGCTGAAATGCTGCAGCCGCTTGTAAACAAGCAACGGTAATAAAGAAAGTATGCTGAAAAGCAGTGAGCTGTGGTTGGGTCTGTCGTGGGTTTGTTACACTGGTGCCAAAACCCAGTATTGGGGCACGGCAGACCCAGGACCGGGCCAGCCAGGGAAGGCGCTGGCCCAAATGGTGGCTGAGCTTGCGGCCACGCAGAAGGAGCAGGCAGCGGAGGCACGCCACCAATGGGGAGAACTGTGGGACCGGACCGACCACACAGCGCACCAGCCTCAGGTGGAAGTGAGGCCGGTGTGTGGTCCTGTCCGCGGGCCGCTTACCAAGCCGCCTGGGAGCCTCGGATCATGGGCTCGACTGCTACGCCACTGCGGCCTGCAGACCAGCATCATCGTCACTGCGGTACAAGTGGCCAACCCCCAGAACCAACACATCCCCACCACTGGGCCATGGGCTGGGGATGCCGACGGTCTGGTTTGATTCTGACGGGGTAGGTTCGTCCGGGGGGAGGGGGACGCACCTGAGTGACATCTGCAATCACTCCTCGCCAGCTAAACTGGGTCCTGAGCCGCATGTAAACAAGCAACCGTAATAAAGAAACAATGCTCAAAAGTGGTGAGATGTGGTCAGGTCTGTCGTGGGTTTGTTACAGATAGCTATTGAGCACAACATGTTCATGTAAAAAAATAAAAGTCTTGAAGAACCAAGAAATGATGACATAGGGTCTGCAGGTCTTTTAACTGTTTATGTGACACTTCATGCATATATCCACGATTAGAAAGACAGTGCTGTCTGGAAAGAACAGCGGAGCACGACAGCTCGCCAGCAAACAACAATAAAACCGCCATAACACTGGAACCATCTAAGGTTAGGTCACTATAAAAGCTCTGAACCATCAGGTCACGGACATGGGACTTCTGGGTGTCCAGTTTTTATGATTTTAAAGTTTTCATTTATAGAGAAGTTCTCGTCTTTAAAGATTTCAGTCTCAAAACACCCAAGAAGTTACTTCTGATAAAGGAGGTAATACTAGCATCTCCTGCTGAAGGTCTGTTTTTTGGAATGAATAATATTATTTTATTTATTTTTATTTTTTTAGAAAAGGTCCTTGTTTGAAACACCCAACCTTTGCCTACAGGCAACGTTTCAAACAGGATCACATGTTTCCGAGGTCAGACGTGTGTTTTTGGTGTCTGGTAGTAAGCCCTCCTAACTTTGGTGATCCCCCAGCTTTTCCCATAGCATCACATGAAATTGAAATGTAAAATGATTAACAGCCATGAAATTTGGTACAGACTTTTTTATTAATGTTGTTTCTCTCAGCCTCAGCTGTACCTTCAATTAGCAATCGCAAGCACAAAAGACAGTTATTCAATTCAATTCAATTCAATTTTATTTATATAGCGCCAAATCACAACAAAAGTCGCCTCAAGGCGCTTATCTGTTCAGCATCCACATGTTAGTTGAAATATGAGATGCTGCCCTTGAAGCTTGTTTCCTGTGCTTTTCTATCCTCTCCCCCCGTTTTCTGTTCTATTCTTTGATTCTCTCTTACTGCCCCCTGACCACTTCTGTGCTCTCTTCTCCCTTTCACAGCCATTCTTTTCCATCCTCTCCCCTCATGCACCCTCTTTTCATCTCCTTGTCTCGCTCCACATCCACCCATTTTCTCTGTGGCTCCAAGCCAAGCAAACAATCAGTTAATTAACCAGCTCAGTCCCAGGATCATTGTAGCAGCTCTCAAAGGAGCACTGTAAAGGCCCTCACGTCTCTAAATTTACAGCTTCATTAAGTGGACTGGAGTAAGGTACAAATCTTTTGAGTAAAATTGCCAGACTACACCCTCGGTGCATGTACATGTGTGTGAGTGCGTGTGCGTCTGATGGCCTTGACTCGAGAGCCGGTGACTCAATAGCTCCCTAATGAAAACAAAATCTCTGTTTTTTGCCTCTGAGGTGGCGATTGTTTTGGTGTAATAATGAGACGTCCTCTCTCGCCAGCACAGATGCAATCAAGATCTCGCACTCCTGTGAAATTAGGGTTGGAAGGCAACAAGCAAGGTGTCATTTGAGCGTGTTTGTGTAGCTCGGCGCTGGCGCAATCACTCTGCAATATCGCTTCCTTTGTCCTCACAGACAAACAGGCCTAATTGGCTATTTCCAAGGCTACTGTTTCTGATTGGCCATTCTGCCTTTTTCTGATTGGCCTCCATCTCTGCAACCAGAAGTGGAGAGAAAATGGCTTGTTAACATCTCCATATTGTGTTTCTCTTTCTGTTTTTGTGATCTGCACCTTCAAGTGCTCTTGGAGACAAGTCGCAATATGTACTTGCATGTCCGTGACGCAGACTGTCAACACAGTGTTGTGTTTCTACCTAAGCTGGCAACGTGTTATTCAAGTATGAACAAGCATCACCAAGCATTGTGGATGTTAGTAATTAGCACTGTGCCCCTAAAAATACTGCAGAGAGTAAACATATTCAGTTTTCAGGCCCAGAGACAGTTTACTAGTTAAGGATCGTGACATATTGCGACTTGTCTCTAAGGAGCACGTTCATCTTATTCTCTACACACAGACGGATGGACAGCCTCTCAACAGCGAGTTTTTGGATAACATCCTGAAAAACAGGTCAGCACGGTGGCACGGCGGTTAACACTGTTGCTGCACAGCAAGAGTTCAATTCCACCATCAGGATGGGGTCTTTCTGTGTGGAGTATGCATGTTCTCCCCGTGTTTGCGTGGGTTCTCTCCGGGTACTCCGGCTTCTGCCCACAGTCCAAAGACATGCACTTTGTGGGGATAGTTTAATTGAAAAATCTTAATTGCCCACAGGTGTGAATGCAGGAGTGAATGTGAGTGCGAATGGTTGTCTGTCCCTGTGTGTTAGCCCTGCGACAGACTGGCGACCTGTCCAGCGTGTACCCCGCCTCTCGCCCTTTGACAGCTGGGATAGGCTCCAGCACCCCCCATGACCCTGAAAAGGATAAGCGGAAGCGAATGGATGGATGGATCCTGAAAAACACAGAGACCAAACAAGCTGACGTGTATTCTGTGCTGTTGTGTCCCAGGATGTGCATTTGTGAAAATCATGTGGTAGGATTAACTTGTGACAAACTGGAGGAGGCATTTGCACAAATGCAAAGGCGAAAAACAAAACAAAAAAAACCCCTTTGCTATCACTGCTATTACTGGTTGTGGTGGCATTAAACATCAGAGTCGTAATTAAAAAGCCACATGTACAACCTGATTTTCACTTACTTCTTTTTTACCAAGTATAGACGTAGACACTCCCTAATTTCATCTTTTGCATACAGATGTTGAGCTTGCTCCCGCCCTTCGACTGCTAAGATAGCCTCTAGCCCAATTCACCCCTGAATTGACTAAGCAGAAGAAAACTAATGGCTGGTTGGATGGGAAAAAGAAAAAGAGAATTTTTGGTTTCTCCATAACAGAAGAACCTGGCATAAAATGAAAGGAGCAGTTGAACTACAAACAAGAAGCAAATGAGTGACTCAAGAAGCACTTCTACTTCTTCTGCTTTGTTCACGTGTGCTACACATGTCTTCACAGCTGCACTGGTAATCTGCCATACCCAGTGGGCTGACCCACTCATGTTGCCCAATCAAATCTCATGATACAACCAGCCCTGCCCTACCTTTCCTGCACCTTGTAGAACAAATTCATTCATGTGGAGGAACTGTTTGATAGCGACGTGCGATACCCCTGATTTCCATTCCGATCTAAAACCAAGTAAAACTCAGGCTGGTGTCGGCGATACGTGGTACAAAAACGTGTTTGGAAAATCTAAATTAAAAGCTGTGTATTTCAGATTATACTTTCATAATGAATACAAGACATCAGACTACTTGTTGTAATTGCTTAATTATGAAGAATTATCACGCAAGAAATAAAAAAGAAACCCTTAAAAGTCAATACCTACATTTTATTTTTAATATTCTATTAACTATCACTCAAAACAAATGTGACTGATTAAAAATAATAATACAGCTGCGAAACATTTTATAGATAGTACTGCAAGTACACTATATATTTTAATGATTCCTAGCCTATGTTAATCTACTTCAAAAGCTCTGCTCTACAACCTTACCTGACTAAATCAGGCCAACTGAATTGCTGTCAGGTGATCTCGGGGACACACACATTACTTAAAGCTAAACTCATACATACATACTATTTAACGTATCATGTATTTATTTCATTACTTATTTTATAAATATATTTACGTATGTAAATTTAAACAAATGGGATAACATAGTTTTAAGGATGCAGGGAATTCCTGACCTTTAAACATCAACACAAAAACCAAGTAACTTTCCAAAGTTTAGCAACAGTGCTACATGTCGCTAACAGCTTGGCATTTTCACCCTCTGTACCAGGATAGTGCCTGCATGCAGCACCAAAGAACTCCATGAGCGACACCTGTCTCACTCCTCTTTACAAGAAAAATCCAACAACAGGAATAGTAGAAATCCCATAAGCAACAAGAGAAGCTAACGAGGAACTGATAAAGGCAAAGGAGAGTAGGAGCTCCACATCATAAACTCCTCATCATAAACTCATCACATTCTGTGTAATGATTTACTTTTGTTTATGTTTGACAAGGTTTGTAGCCTTGGCGCATGTGTCACAAACTGCGTCTTAGCTGTTTATGTAGCTGAAATAGCTCAACTAAGTGAGTGAGCACACGTGACGTATTTATACATTTCATATATCCCCATGGCAGGC
>NW_005187499.1:1933163-1955333 GCF_000239375.1 Pundamilia nyererei
CTGTTTGTGAAAAATAATGAATAATGTACTTTTTTTTCTTTGAGCAACGGCACCAGCACTGATTAAGAAAGTGGTGAAACAATGAGACAGAGTCAGTTTGCTATCAATCTGTGTTCAGTGTACAACTGGAGTGAAGTTACACACAGTCTGTTTGTGATAAATACAGTAATTAACAGCGATAAATAAGTGAAACTTAACTCCAGATCTGCTGCTGTCTCCATTCACAAAAATTCACATTAACTGCTGCCTCTTGATTGGTGAAAGCATGCTGGTTACTTCACCTTTCAGTGGCGCTACAAAGAACAACGCTGTCATGAAAAATAACTCTCTCTTGTAATCCAAGCATGCTGACACATACCAAAAATACATATCAGTTTAAAGGTGGGTAAGGGGTGAGGGCTGCTTAGGAATAATAAAAACTTATGAACATGATAATATAAATTTTTAGCATTTACTTATTTCCGTGTCTTTCCATGTGTTACAATATTATCATCTGAGGCATGTTTGGAACCATGTTTACTACAGTCATTGGTCTCTGCCTATTTATGAGGGAAATGTTGTGTTTTTTGGTGTTTTTATCTGTTATGTGCATTGTTATTTTCATCAGCTTGTCCCAAACTGTGACTGTTTAGTCTAGTAGTGAACTGGTTTGATCCTTTCATCTTGTTTTGCATTGGAAACAGCTGCCAGCTGTGGCCGAAAGTGATGAAATACCAGCTAAAATAATCATGGGAATAAACAGCTAAAGAAAAAGAGCTCCATAATTTTGCTGCAAATTTGGGTGTTAGCGAATCAGCAGATTCATCGGCACAGATAATCCCTGTCACACTGTCTGACTATTTTTACATTATTATAAAACTGCTAATTATAGTTGCTTTAAGGTTTATTGCTTTTTGCTCATAACCATTGCAGGAAAGGTCCCGAGAGTTAGCCAGGCTTGTGACACTTTATCCCAGGACAATAATATTACATGTCGGCTTTGAAAGGCCCTTTTATTCTAGTTCTAGAACACTTTTGAAAAGATCTTTCTCAGCTGGTCTTGATGGAAGGTCGAGATAAAGATTTTTTTTTACTTCGCGTTTTCCAGTTAACTCATATTATTGTGAACATGGGTCACAAGCCCCCCAACATACTCTGACACGTTTTTGAACTCCAAGAATTCCCTCACATCCTTGAGGTGATCTGACCTTTTGCAAAGGCACCAAGCAAAGGCTTGGTGTTGCTTGGCTCGCAAGCAACACCAAGCCTTTGCTATTATTGCTCCGGTGCTATGAATCGGCCTCTCCTATTAATAGACGAGCTCTCACAATTGAAAGTCAAAATGAAAAGTTTCAACTCAAAAGCTTTTAAAGATCTATGAATGCCTTTTATGTCCTGCTATACACACCATATCTTGTTCTTTTCAAATCAGCTCACATGAACTTTTATTTTCGAGAAGACTTCAGTCAACCTTTAAATTTACTTTAGTAATAAAGTGATGTGACTTGAAGGAGCCCTGCGGTAGATGGATGACCTTCGGAGAGCAACCTGTGTCTGACACAGCTGGGTAGGACCTGTCATGTGGCTACCCTGAACTTGTTCCCACTCAAAGACCAGCATTTTCGGATGGCGTTTCTCTTCTATTTCACATTACCGAGAACATAGCTGGTTAAACTCTTAGATAAAAACTCTTTTGTTCGCCACATCAAAGCACACATACTGTTGACTGGAGCTACTCTGTGCATCTCGCCTCTCTGTTAAAGCTCTGTGACAGACTTAATGCAGGACTGAAAGCCTAAAGATGAATGCCAAGCTGTACTGTGCGGAGGGGGTGAACGCAGAACTCAATGCATGACTGAAAGCCGAAAACTCAGTGTAAGGCTGAATAATGTAAAAGTACATACAGGGCTGAATAGCACACTTGTACCAGCAACCTGCAGTCGTCTTGACAGTATGCCTCTTTTATTCTAGAAAAAACCTCCTACCCCTGCTGCCAATTCACTAGTCGTTGCTGTGCTGTGCTTAAATAATAATTCTTTAAAAAGCCTCATATTTTCTTTATGAGTATTTCTGAATAGTATGCAGCTGGGAAAATAGAGGCAGATAGGCCAAGTTCAATAAATGTAAGACAAATACACACAATCTATGAACCTCCAACCGTTTCTGCACATTAAAGATTCATTTAGAATATTAACTCCTAATTAAATTACATAAAATATAATGTGGGTACTTAAATGGTCCACACAAGTATTACTGTCAGACATGCCTCTAACCATATAGGCTGACTCCTTGTGCCCTGTAGCCCAGGACAGGGCCTCACTCCAGGGGACAGTAGTCAGCTTTGTTCCTATATCGTGCCTTACATTCCCAAGGCCTTCCCTGGTTCGCTCGCTTACATGCCTTCTCTGTGGGCAAGCAGGCCAGCCAGGGACCCAGCATCCATCCATATAGCCAGTCAGCCATCCATCCATTCATACACAGAGTGGCTGACTTCTTGTGCCCTCCTCCCCACCCCAGAACAAGGCTTCTCTCTGGGGGACAGTAGTCTGCTTTGTTCCCCTCCTCATGCCTCACATTCCCTAGTCCTGCCCTGGGTCCCCCCTCAAGGCACAGGGCACTGGGAGGGGCAGGAGTCTCTGTACACCCCCATTTCCCTTTCTCTTTCTGATAGTATCGCTCTTTCAAACCCCACCACACCATCACATCTTTTTTCCTTTTTTTTAAGGCTTCTCCAAGCTTTTACTGATGCCCTTTCTCTCCTTTCTTGTGGCCGGTCATAAAACTGACGGTTAACAGCCTTCCCTCTTCTCTCTCAGTCTCTTACATCAATTCTGTCCATTCCCCTCCCACACACTCACTCACACACACTCTCCATCATCTCCTCTATTCTCTCCATCATCTCCTCTATTCCCAAAGCGCTATAATTTCTGACTCAGTTTTGTTGGCTGGATTGATATAAGGAGGCACGTACAATGCATAATTCTACCTATACAATTATACTTCTCTCTGAAACTTTTCAAGCTAATTGTCTCTGTGTTCTAAAACACACGTTTCCAACCAAACTACAGCTATCAAGCCTTCTGTGATGCAACCTGACCCCCCGAGCTGGTCCAGGATCAGCACCATCCACCAGCTCACCTCTTTTTAGCTGCTTGCTCAACACGAAACACAAAAACCTGATCCAGTGCCAGCGGCTGTCTGTACCTACAGCCCACTCCTATTCAGCAAGGAGAAGGGTGGGGGCGTAGGCCATAATTAAAGATGGCGGCCTTGCTGTTGCACAATGGCTCTGCACAGAGCGAGCTTTTATTGCATGTATTTTTCTCAACAGGAGAGTGGGCAGTCTACCCTCTGTGAACATTTAATTGGTTTAACAGCTGGAGAGGAGGAGGAAGAGAGACAGGAGGGTGTGTGTGTGTGTGTGTGTGTGTGTGTGTGCGTGCGTGCGTGCGTGCGTGCGTGTGTGTTGTGTTGTGTTGGGGGGGGGGGACCAATGGAGAGGACACAAAGACTTAGAGGAAAAAAAGTGTGAGTCACCAGGACTTAAATTTTGCTTTGTCTGATGTTGATAAATTTATCAGTGTTAGATGGACTTAAGATACCATGCGTCAGAGTGGAATTTAATCATTTTCAGGTTCCTGTCACTCTACATCTGTACACTGTGTTCTTTAGCATGCGTCCAAATTCTGATTAGGAATGCGTTGCATGATTTGCTAGGGGAAAATGTGCCAGGCGTGGGCTTGTTGGCAGGTAACATTTTCCCTTCAGCATTATTGTTATTATTATTCAAAAAAATATGCTGCTATTAAAAATAGAGGTGTTTTTTTCATTTGTTTGAGGCTTTCAAACAAAGCCTACAGCACACCACCTCCAACCCACTTCAATGTGTGTGTGTGTATGTGTGGGGAGAGAGCAAGCGTGGGGAGTTCATGAATGTGGATGCTGACAAGTGTCTTTGTCTGGCCTTTGCTAATAAATGAAAAAGTGGAGCAGAGCCTTGGGGCAAGGTGAAGCCACAGCGTTCCTCTGGAGGCTTCAGCTAATGGAGATCCACTGTTGGGTCGAAGGAGTGGCTCTCGAGGGGTATAGTTAGGGATTAAAAATGTAATCCTGAGCACATTACCACGGAGGGGCTGGAAACTGCAATCTGGGGTGTAAGTGTTGAGTTTAGGGAGCATGAGAGCATTACATCAGCAGTTCATCAAAAGGTGCATTTTATATTGTTACATTAAGGTGCTGAATTGCCACAAGAAGTTGAAGGTTGGTCTCCATATTGTACAAAAACAAGGCTGCAAGTAAGTACTCCAAGTCAAAGATATGGTCTTAAAGAGTGCTGTCCCAGGTATAAGCTACTAAATTTATTTTCTGAGTATATTTGAAAGCTTAACTACGGTGTAAACCCCTTACGTGTAGTTGTGGACGCCATGTACATGGTATAATAACTACTACGTGCCAATTGCTGTAGAAGATGTACTAGGTATACAAGAGATAGCTAATAACCTGTTTTTGTCATTTCAGGTGGGAGGGGTAACTAACATCAGTCCAGCTGATATGCACTTAAACACGGGTGTCTAGTGTGATTAAGTGTAGCTAATGTTGTGACAAAAGGGATGTTGTCCAGTAGCATTTTGTGGAAGAAATCCCTCTGACATGGCTTCTTGCATGGATACAAACCTCAGGCACTGTTTGCATGAATTTTAACCATCCAAGAGTCTTGGATGCGTCATCTTTAGATGACAGTTCCTTATGTCATGGCCTGTATTACTACAGTTATGAGAGGGCTAAAGTCCATCACAACTGACATAGTGCTAAGAGTCAGTGTACTCCCTGTCAGTCACAGAACTAAAACAGATAGACAACCACTCCCATCCACACCTCTGATCATTACCAGAGGAAACCCACATGGGCTGGGGATGAACACCCAACTACAAACAAAGAGACCGAGTGGAGAAATGGACTGTTGTCACTGGAATGTCATACTCCTATCGAACCAAACAAAAGATTAACCACAACTTCAAGAAAAATAATTAAAAATACATGTATATAGAAATGCAAAATGTATAACTCGTAATTCAAAATATTATTACATTAAATCTACTCTTTTAAAAAAAGAAGGAGAGAGAAGCAGATAACCATTCAGACACGAGGATTCATCTGTTCTGTACTACCTCCACATTCCCTTAAATGTGAGTAGTGTATACATCATGATATACCCATACTGTCACTATCAAATACTAGCTTAAGTAGAGGTCTAATGGGCAAGGTGGGAGGGTATATAGATGGCGGGATAGATGGTAAACATGTGTTACAAGCTGAAGGAGGGGGGATTTCCCACAGCTCCACTCCAGAGACAGGGAAGCTTATTTCACACTTCATTTCATTCTAATATCTAGAACAACAGCATGGGAAAACACACTTTCACAGACACACTCGCATATACAAACAAACAACTCCAATAATGTATGCCAAATCCTGCCAAACCCACACACAAGCGCACGAAGCTGTAAACAGCTGGGGTTTTTACACGTGAACGTGGATAAATGCACATGACGGTCTGTCACCCACGCATTTAAAAGGATTTGGAACAAAGGAACAATCGAAGGATGGAGGAACAAAATATGCCTGAAAACAATAAAACATATGATCAGGTCTTAGTGAGAGTGTGAGTATTTTAAAGACTTACCGATCTGTACATTAAAATATTGTTTCTGCAGGCTGACCAAATATTAGTAATACACAGCTTATGATCTGTAAATGGGTCCGTTTTTACTATAGTTAACAAATCTATAGCAACATTATCTTACAGCTACATTTTCATTAATATGTGCCAGTACAGAAAGCACAAGTCTGTCAATGATTTTCTGTATTTATAGAGAGCAACATGCAGGATGATAGGATGACAGAGAGAGGAGGGCTGAAGGTAAAAGATGAAGCAACGATCATCAGTAAAGTGTGAGACTTCAGTATTTTCACTGAACACACTGCAATGACAGTAGGTGATTTCAGGAGGTGCACGAGGATAAACAGTAGTGGCAGCACTTCCAAAACAAAAATTTGTATTTATTTGCCAGTTTGAAATCCTTTAAACTGTTCGTCACTACAGTGCGCCCAGAAAGTATTCATAACACTTCACTTGTTCTGCATTTTGTCATGTTACAGCCTTATTTCAAAATGGTTTAAATTCATTTTTTGCCAGAATACTCCTTGATGACAATGTGAAATTTATTTATTTAAAAGAAAGTATATATATAACATGTACATAAGCATTCACAGCCTTTGCCGTGACACTCAAAACTGAGCTCAAGTCTATCCTGCTCCCACTGATCATCTTTCAGATGTTTCGACTAACTCTACTTCATTGAAATCCACGTGTGAGCAGACTTTCACTGGCCAATCTGAACGATCCCGATGGTCATTCTGACAGAGTTCCAGCATTGCTCTGTGAAGAGAGGAGAATCTTCCAGAATGGTAAAATGGTAAATGGCCTGTATTTATATAGCGCTTTACTAGTCCCTAAGGACCCCAAAGCGCTTTACATATCCAGTCATCCACCCATTCACACACACATTCACACACTGGTGATGGCAAGCTACAGTGTAGCCACAGCCACCCTGGGGCGCACTGACAGAGGCGAGGCTGCCGGACACTGGCGCCACCGGGCCCTCTGACCACCACCAGTAGGCAACGGGTGAAGTGTCTTGCCCAAGGACACAACGACAGAGACTGTCCAAGCCGGGGCTCGAACCGGCAACCTTCCGATTACAAGGCGAACTCCCAACTCTTGAGCCACGATCGCCCCATTTACGCCCCAGTACGACCATTTCTGCACTGTTCCACTCCAGCAAGCCTATATGGTGCTGTGGCCAGACGGATTTCACTCCTTAGTAAAAGGCACCTGAGTTTGCCAAAAGTCACTTGAAGGACTTTCAAAACATGAGAAACAAAGATCAAACTCACTGGTCTGAACATCCAGAGGAAACCAAGCCCCACTCATGACTTGGCCAATGCCATCCATACACTGGGGCTCAGCAGGAACTGTAAGACTAGTCAGGGTCAAGGAATGGTGAATGCAGTAATGCACAGAGAAATCCTCCACGTTGACAACACACAATAAACTTCACTCTCAATAAACTTAACACGACTTCACTCTACACCTTAAATCTGTGACGCGTTCATGGTGCATATGTAAATAAAGTTTGAGTCACAGTAAATAGTTTTACAAGACTTCATTCAAAACTTTTCGAGCCATTGTGTTTAAAGATGGAATACTGACACGCATGCTACCAAAAACAATATGTTAATGGTGGAGGAAAATAATATGGTAATTTAAAAATGAACAATGATAATAAAGAAACATAAAAGTGCATTAAAAAAAAACACCTTTGTGCCACTGCCAAAACTAGCATTTAGCCACAGTACCACAGAAGAAGAAACAGAATAACCTTTTTCTGAACTGCTAGGTAATCTCAGTTGGAGCTTTTCAAATAGCTCAATAAAGATTACAAAAACCCTTTTCTGTAGTTTTACACATAGTTTTACACAGCTAATGTTGTCTTCCATTTGACTCTAAAGTTGTTGTTGTTGGAACTGGGAGTGACATCACTCTCAAGTTCAATGTGCTCCAAAGGAAAAGTTGGAAAAAGCAGAAAAAAACGGTATTAGTTTTGCTTGTTAGCAAGGTAGAGACATTAATGCATCACAGCAGTGCAGTGCTTGTTTTCTGCATTTAAGAACACTGCTGCAGCACGTTCATGGATTGATCCTGGTCAGTGCTCTGTGTATCATTTATTTAGCCAGTCACAACAACAACCGTGCAGACTTTCATACTGTTGACATGCACTGCCACCAACTTGGGTTGTTAAGTTGTGGTTGTTTTGACTGCTGTGACTTGAGCAGAAGTGTAACTTGAGGAACCATTCCACATGAACATTCTTACCGGAAGTATGAAATTCCAACGAATAACTTGTACAGTATTTCCCAGAGAGAAAAAGTTATGTAACACTCAGAGATAAAGGAGGATGTAAGAATTAGAGGAATGGAGAGGAAATGAGACATTGTTTTCAAAGATAAGGACTTTTAAAGTTTACATGCATTCTCCTTCTTCATTTCAGATATTGGATTTATTGCTGAATTATTCTTATGCAAGATGAGCAGAACAACAACTAACTATAACCATTTTGTGCTACTCAAAGGTTCCATGAAAATACCATACTAGGCAGTTTGGTGCTGATTATATTCACTCAGTAAATTCTACCTTTCGTATTTTTGCTTTTCAGTGTCCGGGGGTTGGAAATAAGCCATATACAGTGGGGCAAAAAAGTATTTAGTCAGCCACCGATTGTGCAAGTTCCCCCACCTAAAATGATGACAGAGGTCAGTAATTTGCACCAGAGGTACACTTCAACTGTGAGAGACAGAATGTGAAAAAAAAATCCATGAATTCACATGGTAGGATTTGTAAAGAATTTATTCGTAAATTAGGGTGGAAAATAAGTATTTGGTCACCTCAAACAAGGAAAATCTCTGGCTCTCACAGACCTGTAACGTCTTCTGTAAGAAGCTTTTCTGTTACCTGTATGAATGGCACCTGTTTGAACTCATCATCTGTATAAAAGACACCTGTCCACAGCCTCAAACAGTCAGACTCCAAACTCCGCCATGGCCAAGACCAAAGAGCTTTCGAAGGACACCAGGAAAAGTATTGTAGACCTGCACCAGACTGGGAAGAGTGAATCTACAATAGGCAAGCAGCTTGGTGTGAAAAAATCAACTGTGGGAGCAATCATCAGAAAATGGAAGACATACAAGACCACTGATAATCTCCCTCGATCTGGGGCTCCACGCAAGATCTCATCCCGTGGGGTCAAAATGATCATGAGAACGGTGAGCAAAGATCCCAGAACCACACGGGGGGACCTGGTGAATGACCTGCAGAGAGCTGGGACCAAAGTAACAAAGGTCACCATCAGTAACACACTACAATGGCAGGGAATCAAATCCCGCAGTGCCAGACGTGTTCCGCTGCTGAAGCCAGTGCATGTCCAGGCCCGTCTGAAGTTTGCCAGAGAGCACATGGATGATACAGCAGAGGATTGGGAGAATGTCATGTGGTCAGATGAAACCAAAGTAGAACTTTTTGGTATAAACTCAACTCGTCGTGTTTGGAGGAAGAAGAATACTGAGTTGCATCCCAAGAACACCATACCTACTGTGAAGCATGGGGGTGGAAACATCATGCTATGGGGCTGTTTTGCCAAGGGGACAGGACGACTGATCCGTGTTAAGGACAGAATGAATGGGGCCATGTATCGTGAGATTTTGAGCCAAAACCTCCTTCCATCAGTGAGAACTTTGAAGATGAAACGAGGCTGGGTCTTCCAACATGACAATGATCCAAAACACACCGCCCGGGCAACAAAGGAGTGGCTCCGTAAGAAGCATTTGAAAGTCCTGGAGTGGCCTAGCCAGTCTCCAGACCTCAACCCCATAGAAAATCTGTGGCGGGAGTTGAAAGTCCTTGTTGCTCGGCGACAGCCCCAAAACATCACTGCTCTCGAGAAGATCTGCATGGAGGAATGGGCCAAAATACCAGCTACTGTGTGTGCAAACCTGGTAAAGACCTATAGTAAATGTTTGACCTCTGTTATTGCCAACAAAGGTTATGTTACAAAGTATTGAGTTGTATTTTTGTTATTGACCAAATACTTATTTTCCACCCTGATTTACGAATAAATTCTTTACAAATCCTACCATGTGGATTCATGGATTTTTTTTTCACATTCTGTCTCTCACAGTTGAAGTGTACCTCTGGTGCAAATTACTGACCTCTGTCATCATTTTAGGTGGGGGAACTTGCACAATCGGTGGCTGACTAAATACTTTTTTGCCCCACTGTAGCATATGTCTTCTTGAATTCATTTGGCTAAATCCACCAGTAGCAGTGAATAGTGGAGTCACAGCACAGGTCATCTGAACACAAATAAAATTTATGTGACATAAATTATGTTTCCTCACATTGTCCTGCTACACACCAATTTTAGGATTCCCCCTCCCACCATATCCCACTTTAACCACTGATGATGCAGCACATTTTTAAGGACTAAGCATATGATTGAGAGCCTTAGATGAAAAATGTGAGCATCAAAAACTTTTAGCATTCATGCTACCTGTTTTACAAGACGGTGCTGTTAATAGATTTTCTTTCATGATAGCAGGGAAAGCACAGGTGGAATTAACAATGGCTCAGTTCCATTAAGCGTCTCAAGAAGCCATGGCAGTGATCCATCATGCACAAAAGCAGCATCTTGTCTATGAATGCAGACATCACTGGCACACCTGTGCGTTCCTTATTGTCACTATTCAAAATGTCTAATTTGTAAAAAAATAAAAAATAAAAAATAGAGACATATGATAAGAACTGTAGCTGGATACTTGTTGCGCAGCATCCCGGTGAAACAGAAGAGCATATTCTGCTATTCAACCTAAAAAACAAAACAAAAGCAGCTAATTTAGACATAAGGGTTTATAAGGGTTGAGTTAAAAGTGGAAACAAAAATGTGAAGATTGAAACAATGTGTGATTTCAATTCAATTTAATTTAATTTAACTAGAGTTTTTCAGAGATTCCTTGCTTCTGTACAGCAAACTTTTTGATCATCAAAGTCTATCACAAAGATCAGCCAAATAATAAGGTGTTAGCACTGAAAAGTAGTAATTTTGTTTGTTGTTGAACAGAATTTGTTAACATAAAATCAGAATCTTAGATATTTCTTTAACAATTTATTATGTTTCAGAAAAACACATTTCATTTTTGCTTAAGTAAGTTCGCTTTTACCAGGTAATATTTATAAGATATAAATTGCTTGGATTACTTAAATGATCTTAAATATCTGTGTGGAAGGGGTGTGGTCTCTGGCCCGCTGCAGTGGTACAGCGAGCTCTCAGGGCAGCGTCGAGGTGGCAGGGGAAACAGGTGTGGGCTGGAATTAATCACTCTCTCTGTTTGACTTATGTGACGGTGATGGCGGAGATGTAAGAGAGGAGTGTGTGAGGGGTGGCGAGAGCAGGAGCCACTCCTGGAGTTAACTGTGCTGTCAGAGCTAAAAGAAAGAGTTGTGAGACAGAAATCCCGTGTGTGTGTCGTGCTCTTGCCCGACGACAAAAACGTAGCCTTGATGTTGTGGATGACAGATTTGTCAGGGTCCAGCTGGAAACTCCACTGCACTATTCCTTATTGACTAGTTTCTTCTGGAACACATGCTTTGTTGTTGTAGCATCACTCAGTTGTTAATATGACGTAACATCGCTCATGTTTATTGTTTTTTAACTTTATTGCTATGTTTGGTTTTATTATTATGTGCATATTAGTATTGTACAGCACTTTGGTCTACCAGGTGTGTTTTTAAAGTGCTATATAAATAAATAAATGATGATGATGATTATGTTTAAGTCCTGTGTGGAGGTACCATAGTCTGTACATCCTCTGCAGTCATGGCCAAAACCTTTTGGCAGTGGCACCACTGACTAAACTGATTTTTTTTCAGTGATTTCCCTACAATTGTTCTTCGCTATATCATGTAAACATGTAAAAAAAAAAAATCTAAATAAAAACTAAAACGGTAGCATGCATGAAAAACAAATATGCCTTGATTCAAGCTGAGTGCTCAGCCTTTTCAGCGAAAACGCTATATCTAGATGAACAAACTCATCTTTCTGGCATGAAAAACAAACTTTGTGCCACTGCCAAAGCTTTTGGCCACAGTTGTAGGTAGCACTTGAGGCTGGCTCCAAAAGCAAGTCAATACTCACAGACTTCCATATTAAGATGCCCAAATTTACAGCATTGTAAAAGCATATTTACAGCCGGGTACAAAAAACTGTTTCAGCCTTTATGGATAGTTTCCTTCTGGTAACTCTGAACAAGCAACTGCACAAATGAGCCACTCCACATGTCTTTATATTTTGCCATGAAAAGAGGAAATAGGTAGAGCAATTGTTGAAACACTTGCAAACATACATGGAAAAGCTCAATATTTTGTGTGTTTATTCTTCAACATAGCCTGAACTCACTTACAGGAAAGAATCCTTGTTTCTTGACGTAGTCTTTGGCAATTGAAGGATATTAAAAGCTTTCTTTGGATGTTGGCTGCCTTTTTTTGTGTTATCAAGATGATCCCACACTGCTTCAGTAATGTTGAAGACACCATTGTGTGTTTTGCTATCCAGGTATGCTTTTACTGCATTGGCAGTGTGTCTGGGATCTTTGTCATACTGAAAAATTATGTTGTTGCCAATAAGAGGCTTCCCAGATAGTATTGTATGGTTGATCAAACTCTGATGGTGCTTTTCTGCATTAATTTGAACAGTGTTGAAAAGATCCCCAACGCCATTGCCTGAAATGCAACCCAAACCCATGAGAGAGTCTCCACCGTGTTTTACAGATGGCTGTAGACTCTCACTTTTGTGCCTCTTTCTTTGCCTCCTCTATACCTATTAACAATGATTTCAACCATAAGACCTTTTGTTGCTGATTTTCTGTCCATTTCTTCTTTAATTCAGAGGTTCCAAAAACATAGTGTAACTCTATTATATGTATTATTTGCCTGCAATCTATACATATTTCTCTTCCTGAGCACACTCAGCCTGTACCCTGGGTTTCCATCAAGCAATCTAGAAAACAAAAACAAGCAAAGTAGAAAGGACATCTTGCTTCCTACAGATACACTTCAGCACTCATCTGTAAAGAGTGAATTTTTCTTTGAAATGCCTCATATAATAATTGGCCTGGATGTGGGGAGTTTTGCATGGCTTGGGTTGGGTTGGGTTGACTGAACAAACTCTTTTTAAAAAGTATATATATAATATACAAATAAACTGGTCTGCATTTCATATAGCTGTTTTTATGTCTTTTAAAAAATTTGTGTGTGTGTTACAGCATGCACTGTGTGTGTAGATCATATTTGGACCATTTTACCTTTTTTGCCAATGCAGTTATACTTTGTTTAACATTTTTCACATGGGGAAGGTGCTAATGAGAAGAGCTTATGGTGGTGCATATTTACAAGAAGAAAGCAGTTTTTTATTTCAAATGACAGGGTTTCAACTTCATGTAGAAATTTTAATTTATTTACTCAACCTTAAAAGCTATAACAAAAATGTCTGATTATATCGTTGTCATCCTGGAGCAGATGTTACATTTGTTTAATGCGAGATTCTAAATGAGACTTTAAATGGACTTTGCTCTTCATATGTGCTGAGAGAAAACTGCTGACATCCCTAAAAGGCACTTTTAGTTGACAAAGATTTTAATAGCAACACCTGTATGGCTAAATGCTCTTTGTTGCGGTTATCAATTATCAGTAGAGTGTATTTGAACACTTACATAAACACATTCTGCTCTGTTCCAGCATCTTAAGGTTCAGTCTCTCATAGCCAAAATAATGTCTTTGAGCACCACCTTGATTAATTGATTGGCACCTTTTGCTGGCTCGTGGGCTCAGTTAATAGGTTGATCCGTTAATTAACACTGTGTCTTTCAATCATGCTGCACCAGCACGTGTGGTTTACCCTGAATGTGCTTTCATTTAATTATTTCCATAACTTTGTTCAGCATTTTGTGGTTATGCCTCTGCAGAGATGCTTAAACAGAAAGTTTCTAGTCAAAATCAGTAAAGCTTAAGATCTTTTTAATCGGTCAAGTCGCAGTGCAGGGCTGACCAACGGATCAACTCCTAGAATTAGCATCATCATTGATTATATCATTACATCATCTTTTCTTTTAAGTCTGTTCATTTAAAAATATAATTAAAGTTTTATATAAAGGCTTTCATATAAGTCAGTTTGGCTGTCTGTGAGTGTGGTGACACGGTGACTTTTTTTGACCCAATTATGGTAATATAGGTCCAGGTTCTGGACTCTTTCCCTTCCACCAGTGAAACTTACATTAGATATTAAGTAAGGAAAATAATGTGGCTGGAAATTACTGTACTCTAAACAGTAAGGGTGGCACAGCAAGCGGTCATATTAATTGATATAAGGTCGCTTCTTTTTATGTTTTTCTTGTCTTGTTTTTCTCATGAAGTGATTCCCCTAACTAAAAGCAGTCCCTTTCATTTAAAGTCAAGCTTACATCTCAACAAACCTACAGCAGCTAATGCAATGTCACTAATGAGCACTGAAGTTATGCTTTGCTGCACAAAATTCATTTGCTGCTTTAACTCCAACACAAAACCTCCCACTTGGGTTTCTTTAGGTTCATGTAGATATCGCTTCATTTGGCACTAAACTTGCCACACCGTGGACTCACACAGAGTGTGCGTAGTCATGCATACAGTATATGTTTGTGTTTTTGGGGAGGGGGCAAGGAACATATGGCGCCATCGTCACTGAGTGTAGCGGTCCAGATCACCACAGCCCCTACCTCCTCCACAGCGGCACACTGTTGTTTATGCTCAATCACACACACAGGGACACACTCTCATGAAATGATAGCTAGAGGCCCTTTTTGAGTGTGTGACAGTGAGTTGAGTGTGTGACAGTTAGATGATGAGAGGTATGGGCAGGTAGATGGGATGATGATGATGATTGTTGGAGATGATAAGAATAAAATGGTGAGCTGGATGAGGGAGAAAAGGGTGGCTCGGGGCAACAGCGATCGAAGCTGTAGCTGAGCTGAAGAAAAGACAAGTATAAACTTAATAATTAAAAAATAAATCATCTTTTTGCATTGCTTGGAATAATGATAAAGATCCTAAAAGGTGGTCAGATTAAAACAGATATTTTTTTATGTTTTCAAGCTAATATTGATACATAAACAACCTTACCTACAGACATGTATTCTACAGACTTTCTTTTTTTAACTTACTTTTATTCATCCACATAATACATCACCAAACAAAGAGCAAAATATACAAATAAACATGTAAATCCCAAAATTCCAAATCTCAGTTACAAACATCCATTAAACCTTCTTTTCAAATAAATGTATGTATAAATTAATGATCCTCATTTGTGTTTTTTTTATGAATACCAGTGTTGGTCAAGTTACATGAAACTAGCAGACTTGCTGCTATATTCTGCACCAATGGAGACAGACTATGGAAAATGACTCGCAATGATGGAGGCAGGAGAAAATGAAAGTGTGTACTAAAGGTTGCAGATGTCTAAGGAGCTTGGAAAGAAAAGCGTCTGGACTTCTTTAAGTTGCTTGAAGACGTTTCACCTCTCATCTGAGAAGCTTCTTCAGTTCTAGGGTCGGGTCACAAGGTGGCCCAGATTTAAACCCTGTGGGAGTGTCCCCCCCAAGAGGGACAAAAGGACCCCCTAATGATCCTCTACCTAATCACATGAGCCAAGGTGTGAAAATAGGTGTAGGTCACAATCAGCCAAGGTTTCGGGTGAGCTCATTGTGAAACCTGACCCCACCCTATCATGTGATTTCCTGAGGTCAGATGGCCCAGGATGTGAGTGGGCGTTAAGGCATCTGGGAAGGGATCTCAAAACTGGATTATAGATGGCAGACAGTTGGTGTCGTAAACCACCGCCTCTGTTCAAAGATTGTCGCTCACAGTGGACATAAATGTTTTTATGTCCACTGTGACTACGATGACCTTGATGACTGAGAACCTTCACAGACATAAAGGTTGCAGATAAAATGTAAAGCCTCAGTCGGAGATAAGGGGTGTCGCAACAGTGGTTATCAACTTTCTCTACTTCTCTGTGTGCTCATGTAAAATAACAGTGCTTCAAATGTCAAATGACTCCACACAGCATGATCCTTGTGAGTGCCACCTCATCCAATCAGAGGTGTTTTCAGACAACGACCTGCTCCCAGCCACGTTAGCTGTAGCAGAAGTCACTGTTGGTTTAGCACAGGAAAAAAACAGCTAAAAAATAATGATGAATATATTTTCTTGATTTCAGAATTTTCAACTCAGTTGTATTAGTGTGATGTTTTTGGATTTATATATTGTTATTTACTGTTTTATTTTATAATCTGATCTCAGTTTTACTTCCTGTTGTTCTTTGTGTTTTTTCCTGCGTTAAATTTCCCCCTAAATATAAGAGATGGTGATGAGATGAAAAGTATTTGTAATCAGATTCATGAAATTAGTTGAGTTTTTAGTTTTCTTAGTAGATGTTTTGTGTTCCCATATATATGACCTTTATCTTCTGATCTAAGATTTTAAATGGGAGGGACCAGGATGGGCAGGATTAGAAAAAGGTACATCTGAGGGACAGCTCAGATTGAGCAGTATGGAGAAAAAGTAAGAGAAGCAAGGCTGAGATGGTTTGGACCATGTGCAGAGGAGAGAAAGTGTATGTACTGGGAAAAGACTATTAAAAATGGAGCTGCCAGGCGGGAGGAAAAGAGAAAGTCCAGAGAAGGAGGGCTGATGTGACAGAAGAGGATGCAAGGATTTGGGAGGATGGAGGCACTGTGCCTAAAGACGGAGAAGGCCTTAATATAGACAGCAGAATGTGCATGCAGGGCAGTAAAAACTGTGGCTTCTATTATAATCATTAATTCACAGCAGGGCTCAATGACAATGAGACAATGTCTCATGTGAGCTGAAGATATAAACAATGTAAATGTACACACACAAGTTTGTGTGTCCTCTTACGCAAGCAGAAGCAGCTACGCATGTGAAGCATGCACACACACACACAAATGATTTCACTCCCTGTCAGATGTCATTTGCCAGATGACCAAACAGAGAAAATAAATTTCACACTTCTGATTGGTAAATTAGCCTGTGTTTATATGTGTTCATTTCTCTGTCTTTAGAAACCCATGATGCCTTGTGGCAGACTAGCTTCCTGAGTCCCCAGCTTCATTGTTATGGCTACATGTAAATTAAAGTGAAATGAGGGCAATCAACTGATTGTACACGCAACGTTGAGTTCATCTGAGTTGATCTGTGAAAACAGCAGGGAGTTTTTCCTAAGTTTTGACAGAGTAACCCTGATGATGTCATCAAGGCAAACCTGGAGCCTATGTAGAGCATCGTATATTTCCCTGAGAGCTGCTATGGAAAATTTCCTGTTCAAATTTCACAAGGAATATACAGTGGGATGCAAAAGTTTGGGCAACATTGTTAATAGTCATTATTTTCCTGTATAAATCGTTGGTTGTTACAATAAAAAATGTCAATTAAATATATCATATAGGAGACACACACAGCGATATTTGAGAAGTGAAATGAAGTTTATTGGATTTACAGAAAGTGTGCAATAATTGTTTAAACAAAATCAAGCAGGTGCATAAATTGGGCACTATTATCATTTTATTGATTCTCAAATGACCCGAAGACAAAGATTGTTCACCATCATGGTTTAGGGGAAGGATACAGAAAGCTGTCTCAGAAATTTGAGCTGTCTGTTTCCACAGTTAGGAACATATTGAGAAAATGGGAGACCACAGGCTCAGTTCAAGTTAAGGCTCGAAGTGGCAGACCAAGAAAAATCTCGGATGGACAGAAGCGACGAATGGTGAGAACAGTCAGAGTCAACCCACAGACCAGCACCAAAGACCTACAACATTATCTTGCAGCAGATGGAGTCACTGTGCGTCGTTCTACCATTCGGCGCATTTTACACAAGGAGATGCTCTAAGCGAGAGTGATGCAGAGGAAGCCTTTTCTCCGCCCACAGCACAAACAGAGACGCTTGAGGTTTGCTAAAGCACATTTGGACAAGCCAGCGTCATTCTGGAATAAGGTGCTGTGGACTGATGAAACTAAAGTTGAGTTATTTGGGCATAACAAGGGGTGTTATGCATGGAGGAAGAAGAACACAACACTCCAAGAAAAACACCTGCTACCTACAGTAAAATATGGTGATGGTTTCATTATGCCGTGGGGCTGTGTGGCCAGTGCAGGGACTGGAAATTTTGTCAAAGTTGAGGGGCACATGGATTCCACTCAGTATCAGCAGATTCTGGAGACCAATGTCCAGGAATCAGTGACAAAGCTGAAGCTGTGCCGGATCTTTCAACAAGACAAGGACCGGAAAAACTGCTCAAAATCCACTAAGGCATTCATGCAGAGGAACAAGTACAACGTTCTGGAATGGCCATCTCAGCCCCCAGACCTGAATATTATTGAAAATCTGTGGTATGAGTTAAAGAGCTGTCCATGCTCGGAAGCCATCAAACCTGAATGAACTAGAGATGTTTTGTAAAGAGGCAAGGCAAGGCAAGTTTATTTGTATAGCACAATTCAACAACAAGGTGATTCAAAGTGCTTTACAGAGACATTAGAAACAAAAACAAATAAAAGCATGATTTAAAATTGATTAAAACAAGCAAACAAACAAACAAACTAATTAACAAACAAACAAACAAAACAGTATATGAAATCAAAACAGATAAAATCAGAACAGTAGATAAAATCAGTAGTTAAAATGTAAGTTTTGAAATTTAAGCTTAAAAGTGTGGATTTGGTGCTTTATTCAAAGGCAGCTGAGAACAGGTGAGTCTTCAACCTGGATTTAAATAAACTGAGTGTTTCAGCTGATCTGAGGCTTTCTGGGAGTTTGTTCCAGATATAAGGAGCATAAAAGCTGAATGCAGCTTCTCCGTGTCTGGTTCTGACTCTGGGAACTGATAAAAGACCGGATCCAGATGACCTGAGGGATCTGGAAGGTTCATACTGGGTCAGGAGGTCACTGATGTATTTTGGTCCTAAACCATTCAGAGCTTTATAGACCAGCATCAGGACTTTAAAGTCTATCCTTTTTTTTGGCACAACCAGTCATTAATTTCCTCGATGCATTTACCAAGAGCCTGTACAGGGCCTTGGTCTCCTGGTGACATTGTGATATATATTTGTGTGTCATCTGCATAGCTATCATAGTTTATTTTGTTGTTCTTTATAATCTGTGCCAGTGGGAGCATGTAGATGTTAAACAGAAGGGGTCCCAAGATGGAACCTTGGGGAACTCCACATGTGATACTTGTCTGCTCAGATGTGAAGTTACCTATTGATACAAAGTATTTCCTGTTTTCTAAGTATGTTTTGAACCAATTTAGTACAGCTCCTGAAAGACCTGCCCAGTTCTCCAGTCGTTTGAGTAATATGTTGTGGTCGACTGTATCAAATGCTGCACTGAGATCCAGTAAAACTAAGACTGACATTTTTCCACTGTCTGTATTCAGACATATGTCATTAAACACTTTTGTCAGAGCGGTTTCAGTGCTGTGGTTCTGTCTAAAACCTGACTGGAAGGCATCGTAGCAGTTATTCTGTGTTAAGAAGTAATTGAGCTGTTGAGAAACTGCTTTTTCAATGATCTTACTTAAAAATGGGAGATTTGAGATCGGCCTGTAGTTGTTCATTTGTGTCTTGTCAAGATTGTCCTTTTTCAGTATAGGTTTTATTACAGCAGTTTTTAGTGATTCTGGAAACACACCTGACATTAAAGAAAAGTGGACGATCTGTAACAGGTCTGACTCCAAAGTCTTTGAGACCTTTTTGAAAAAACTTGTTGGCAGGACATCTAAACAGCAGGAGGAGGAGTTCAGTTGACCTAAGATGTCCTCCAGGTCTTTGCTGTTAATAGGGTGAAACTGAGGAATGATCCAAAATACCTTCAACCACAATCCAGACTCTCATTGGAACCTACAAGAAGCATTTAGAGGCTGTAATTTCTGCAAAAGGCGGATCTACTAAATATTGATTTCATTTCTTTTTTTGTGGTGCCCAAATTTATGCACCTGCCTGATTTTGTTTAAACAATTATTGCACACTTTCTGTAAATCCAATAAACTTCATTCCACTGTGTGTGTCTCCTATATGATATATTTAACTGACATTTTTTTTATTGTAACAACCAACGATTTATACAGGAAAATAATGACTATTAACAAGGTTGCCCAAACTTTTGCATCCCACTTTAGTTCCAGCCAGTAAGTGACAAAAATCACACAGTCACAGGTGAGGAAGCACATCACAATTCAAAGCAGTGCAAATGCTGGTCCTAAATCAAAATTATTTTGGAGTCTTTTTCATGGTTAGATGCATAAATTGGGTATGTTGTAAAAAGTGCATTAGATAGTGACTAAAAAGCCCAAAAATGCAATTTTCTTAGTCGTTCTTGCTCCATCCTGTTTCTTCTGCTTATCTGATTCAGGGTCATGGGAGCCTAGCCCAGCTACCATTGGGCAAAGGGCAGGGTACGCTCTGGAGAGGTCTCCATTCTTTTTGCAGGGCTACCACGGAGAGGCAGACAATCAGTCACACTTATTTGAATCACCAATTACTCTAACCCCACTAACTGCATGTTTTTGCACTGTGGGAGGAACCCAGAGTACACGAAGAGAACCCACGCACACAGACTATCAGTGCGCCCCACGGCAGCTGTGGCAATGTAGCTTGCCATCGCCAGTGTGTGAATGTGTGTGTGAATGGGTGAATGACTGAATGTAGTGTGAAGCGCTTTGGGGTCCTTAGGGACTAGAAAAGCGCTATACAAATGCAGGCCATTTACCATTTACACAAGGAGAATATGCAAACAGTGGTAACACTGTGCCTGCTGCTTTTGAAGGTTGTGCCTTGTGTTGAAATCAAATATATTGTCTTGTGTAGTCATATCTTAAATAAGAAAAATAATAAGTAATCAAAAATAATTTGTAGTTCTAGTACTGTGACTCTTTATCTATATACAACAAATGTCTTCTAAATATGAAATCAGTAAAAACGTCCCTGGGAATAATGTTTGGGTGCTGTGGGAAAGCTGCATCTAAGACAAATCCATGTGGACTGGTGCCATCTGTGCCTGGCTGGGTGATTGCTTTGCAAGCACAATGTCTCATTAAGCATCTTAGACCTCAAAGTGCTGTCCTTGATGTTGAAGTTTCAGCTTTCACATCCATAGGCCTTTCCATCCACCAAGCGATAATAGGCATCACATTTAGGTGTCAGAGCAAGTGAGTGACTCTCCTTATACCTAAAAAAGTCACAACTGGCATTTTCCACGGCTCCGCTGGTGACATGCTTCCCATCAGTGTGGCAGCAAGACACTGTGAGAAGTTCCCCTTTCTCTAGAAATCCTGTGCAATTTCTCTCCTCTGTTGCTCACAACAGGAGGTAAACTCCTTCGAGACAGTGCAGCTTGGCAGTCAGCACCTTGCAACTCCACTCACCTGTGAACAACCCGAAGCTAAACAGGTAAACAATATTACTGGTAACCTTTCTGGCACCAGCTTGCTATGTTCTCTTGTGTTTGACACATTTAAAAACAGTGTGGGTCAGAAGATCAAGTTTGACAGGCAACATCCTAAAATAAATAAGGTGCTTCTAGATCACAGATCTTCAGTTTTGCTTTTTGCTAGTGTGCCTACAACCCATTCAAGTTAAACTGGTAGTCCAGGATGACACATTACATGTGTAAAGGATTCTGACCCAATACGTGTTTCAGTTTTGTTTTGATTTTATTGCACACAGTTTTATTTTCTCCTGGCTGTGTGTGTGGAAGAGCTACCAGGAGATCATTACAGGAGGAGAGCTATGCAGGCAAATATAAGGGTGCCAACCCAAATCTGCTCCTTTGTTCAAGATGGAACAGGAAGAGTACTGACAGAGCCCTACAAAATAATCTCCAGTACGTTATTGATGGGCATGTTTCTGATCAGTCTTTCAAAAATACACCATGAAGGGAGCATGAGGGCCACCCTTTGGTTTCGAAACAAACGAAACACAAGGAGCCCAGAACAACTCAAAACAACCAAACAAAGGGGGGGGTCACAAAAGGTACAGGCAGCCAGGAAAACCGTTCCAAAAAAAAAAAAAAGTTCAGGGGGCCGGCCTGGAGGTTGACAGCACAAAAGTCTAAACCCAGGCAGTTCAGGAGGCTGACCGTGTGAAAAGCAACGGCGGCGAGGCAGGCGAAGGAGGTCCGGAGGCCAGCCACATGGAAGGCAGCGGTGGCGACTGAGCAGGTCCGGAGGCCGGCCGCGCGGAAGGCAGCACAGAACGATGGCGATGACGTCCAGCCGGACAGGACGAGGTGAGGCAGGGCCAGATGGTGCGGAGACCTCCAGTGTAGACAAAGCAGGACCAGATGGCAGCATGGCAACCGCAGGCGACGGAACAGGTGGTGACACTGCAGGCGGCAGTGTGGAAACTGCAGGCGGCAGTGTGGAAACTGCAGGCGGCAGTGTGGAAACTGCAGGCGGCAGTGTGGAAACTGCAGG
>NW_005187499.1:1955840-1964960 GCF_000239375.1 Pundamilia nyererei
TGCTCAGTCGTTCTGGAGTGGCAGTGGCGTGAACGCCGTTTACTCCAGGAAGGGGGAGGAAACGAGCCGGGCCACAAACCCTCCAGCTGACCGGGCTGCAAGTCCTCCAGCTCATCACACAGGAGCGGTTCTCCAGAACCTCCAGCAGAAACGGCGTCCTGCTGTGGCGAACGCAGCTGCTTTACAGCGAGCTCCGTCTGCTGCTGCTGCGTTGGTGTGGAGAGAGACTTGCTCCCTCCACGCGGCTATGGTGTGGCCCAGATAAGTGTCCATGGAGAATTGGTGAAGCCGGGGGTTGGTCGTAATTATTGCCTCCACCGCGCTCAGTCCCACAGCCATAGCCTGTAAGTTATCGGCCTGAGTGATGCGGTCCAGCAAATTAACCAACCCCTTCATCTCAGCCTCAAAGTCTGAGGTGGAACAGTCTGCGGGGTCCATGTTCTGTTCGCGATCTTCTGTTATATGACGGCTGTGTGCAGGCAGGAAAAGGACCTAAAGTACAGACAGTCAGAGACAAAAGGTGAACTTAAATACAGCTTTAATGCTGAACTCCAAAATGTAACAAAACTGAGACTACGAAATAAGCTTCCACAGCAAGAAGAGGGTAGATCACAACACAGACACAGAGAAACACAGGGCTTAAATACACAGAGGGAGCAATCAGGGAATGGGAAACAGGAGGGAAACACAGCTGGGGCAACTCAGGCCTAAAGAGACAAAGGAAGCAAAACCAGATGCATTAACATAAGACATGCACCTCCAAAGTAAAACAGGAAACATAACACAGACTAAATTTAAAGACACAGACTCACAGGCAGGCACTGCAACAGAGGGAACAGAGACGTAAACCATAAGACAGAACTCTAACAAAGAAACCAAAGACTAGAAAGGATAAATAATATAATAAACTCAAAACTCCGGGTCAACGACCCAGGCATCCTAACAGATCTGATATACGATCAACAGGTACATCTGGACCTGTTGTCCCCCAATAATGTGTGCCCATGGTTGTCACCCTGGGCCCCATCTTTAGCCATCCCTCTGCAGGTGTGGCCATAGAAAGGTTTTTTAGTTTCGGTGCAGTCAGGAAGCAGACCTAAAGACCTAGTTTGAGAAGTCCGTAACCTGACTTTTCTCAACACAGTTCAAATGGCTTTCACACATCAGCTTCATTTATCTGAACAGCTTAAAGTAACAACACCTTGACATGCGTGTGAGAAGAAAAAAGACTCCCGTCTCAGCAACATCTGATATGCAATGCTATTCTGCCTTATTTGTCTTCTGTCAGTGAATTGTTTATTACTGATTTTCTCAATGCAATTAATCATGTTTGATCATGAAATTAACTGAGCAAGGAACCATACATACATGCACACAACTAGAGCACAAAAAGGCCACAAACACACCCACCAGAAGGATGCATTTAAGCAAGCACCTCTATCATGAACGTAAGCACCGCACTACACACACACACGTGTGCAAACAACATTTTCAACTCAAGCAAGCCATTCAGCTAATGTGGTGGCTGACGAGACAGTATGGCTGCTGGATGTGAAATCATGCCCTATCACCATTATATGATATCACATCATAGAAATACACACACACACTTCAATCAGGGCCCAATGAGCCCATACAGCGAAAGACATGGGCAGAATAGAGAGTTGGGGGTTGGGGGACAGAAAGACGGGATAGTTGACGGAGTGATTTCAGCAGCTTTGAAGTAATGTCCGTAATTTCAAATATAACTGTCTCATTTGGTGGAAGTCCATTTTGTCAGAGTGCAAAAGATCTGAGTGTGAGGCTAAAATCACACACAAAAACACCATGCTTGGTCTTATATGGCATCGGCTCTAATCCGTGGTTCCATTTTTCCCTTTATCAATCAACTGACTTATCATAATAATGACATTAGTGTTTCCATGACCGGGGTAGTGGCTTTTCCTCTCATCGCAGAGCCTTTCTGTGGAACAGACTGATCTATAATGTTATTCACTAAGGTAAATGATGAGATTGCAGTCACAGAATTGTACCCTAAATGAAAATGAAACTCTGCCCTTTGGCCCTTTGACTGAGTCAGCTAACAGGCATCAACAGCACAACTGTGACATAAGCAAATGCATAAGTGTTCTGTTTTGCCACATATATGTCATTCATTCTCATTTTAATTTGTCCAACGTGAACATGTGAGTCATGTGTTGTGAAAAAAACCTGTTTGTTTTTTTCCCCTCTCATTTAAAATCAAAGATGTTGACTTTTCTATTTTAGTTTGTATTATTTTATTTTTGGCCATGTTTGCGTAGCAGATCTGTCACTGTATAAAAGTGATGTACAAGGTAATGAATGCGATAGGGAGAGTTCTAAGAATTTCAATTAAAGTCTTTGACGAATCAATTTTTCATTCTGTTTTATGCAGCTAACAGACCCACTTGAACTTACAATGACTACTACTCACCCTGACAATGCTTTTTTCTCCTTCCTATAAATCAAATTCAAAATCCCCTTTTAGCATATTGACCCTTTAAGTTTGAGCTTCTATAGAACACTGAAAATTCCCAGTTTGTCTTAAAGTAACAAATAAAAGATTAAAACATTCTAGCCACAATGTTACAATCTCTGACAGTCTGACCAGTTAGAAATTAAAAGGTGAAAAGGAAAGTCAGAATCCTACTGTGGTTAAAAAAGTGAAACAGCATTCCAGTGCAACACTGTATAATAACAGCAGTCTCTCTTTTAGCAGTATTAATTCATACAGTGTTGGATATGGTGGGCTTTTTTCACAGACACTAACTACACATTCTGGGGGCAGATTAAAGGAGCATTTCCACAAATTTATTGATTCTTAACCAGCAAAGGATTTTTTTGGCACTCTTTCTCTGCAACCCAAGCCATGGGTTTTATTTTCTGTGTTTTTATCAATGAGTGTCTCGGGAGATGGAGCTGGTTGTCTACTAACTGGAAGGCCGGTGGTTTGACTGTGGGAAAGATGCTGTACCTAAATTGGCCCCTGATGGATTCATTGGTTAGTGGGTGTGTGAGTGGTAAAAAGAATAAATAAAAAATGAATGTGGCTTGTAGTCAGAAATAGTAAAAAAAAAAAAAAGTGCTATATAAATACTAGGCATGTTCCTGGTGACTCATTCTTTATAAGAAACACTCATATAAGTTAAATATGATGACCACTTAATGGACAATGGTGCAGCACACGGTGTGAACATAGGTGTGAATGTGAGTGTGAATGGTTGTCTGTTAGCCCTGTGATAGACTGGTGACCTGTCCAGGATACACTGTGGCAGCTGGGATAGGCACCAGCCCCCTCGCGACCCTGGTGAAGATAAGTGGAAGAGAATGGATGGATTAATGGACAATGTGAAAAACACTCTAAACAAAGACTATGCTGGAAATCCCAGACCTCCCTCTTGCCAACCAGCTCCTATAGCTTATCCAGGGGAAAACCAAGGCGTTCCCAGGCCAGTCGAGAGAGGTAATCTCCTGAGTGTGATGTGGATTTACACCAGAGCCTCCTCCAGGTAGGTCATGCCTGGAAAGCCTCATTCAGGTGGCGAATGCCTCACCTGCCTCCTTTTTATGTGGAGGAATAGCCAGGAGGGGCCAGAGTGCCAGATCCTGTCACTGCTGATGGCAACTAACAAACTAGCAGAGGGGCAGTGGCTCACAAAATGGGCTTCCTTGCAAAATACTTGAATTCCTAGATGGCTAGTTTTTTAATTCTTCTTTTAACACTATTGGAGCAAACTAAGCCAATAAACAAGAGGTTACTGGAAACTAAGCAAGCTTATAAAGAAGGCCAATTATGGAGCAGCAAGAGCGAGAAGCTTTTGAAATGTTCAAAATGTTTTTTAAAATTATATTTCAGATTAAATTGAGCCCTGAAGTCATTCAAAATTGTATATATTTTTGAGAAAATCCTCATTGCTTCATTTAATTAGCCAGCAATCTACATGGGCATTTGGTCTCCTTTATAGACACTTTTGCAAGCACCCTTTTTTCTATCCTTTTCTCCTTTTCAGCCCTTTGCTACTTTTCACCTCCCTCCTTTCTCTGCCCCGCAGTTTGTTTTTCAGGGCTTTCTTCCACTGGATGTCCCACTGGGTACTGAGCTTCCACAAAGCGCTGACACCAAGAGTGAAGGAGAAAAGGGCTGCGAAAAGAGAAAAGGGAAAAGTGAACGGCAAAGGGAAAATAGAGGGTGAGAGGTCACAGAGGAGAAAAGAGGAGGAGAGCATGCACAGAGAGAGAGGAGGGCTGTAAAGAGAGCAGAGAATAAGAGACAGAGTGAGGGGAAGACTTAAGAAGACTGAGGATACTGAAAAAAGAAGGCAAATAAAAGGGGGAGCGAAAGAGATGGTCAGGAGTGAAAGAGATAGAACAAGAGGAGGAGGAAGGAGGTGAGGAAGAGAGAGCATAATTGAAAGAGGACAAAGATGTGAAGAAGAGCAGAGAGAGAGAGGCAGAGGCTGGGAGGGAAACAGGGATTAGATTTGGCACAAAAGAGCATCCAGCAGAGAAAGGTGGAGATGAGAAAGAGGGAAGAGACAGACTTGATGAAAAGAAATCAAGCTTTGAATAAAGAGGGAGGCAGAGGGCTGGTTGGTGAGCCTGTGTGTGAGTGTGTATTATAGGGGGTGGAGGGTCATAAGTAGCTGCTAAAAGGCTTGTGCCACCTCTGCTGGAGGAGGAGTCCTTCAGAAAAAACAGCTCATCAGCTGAATGCGAGTGCGTGTCAGCGTGCAATTTGGAGAGGAAGTGTTTTCAGGCACAAACGGTGCGCTCGCGGTTTCACCACAGGATAGGTGATTGCACACTTCCCCATCCCCTGTGACACAGACCCACAAACACACACACACTGTCTGGACAGTCCCCAGCCTGTTAACACCCTGGTCTTAATCATCACCTGAGTGTCACGGCTGGGTAAAAAGAAATGCACCACTGCCTTTCTCAAACTCTGCGTTTTCTTTGCTGGGGTTGTGATGTGTTACCTTTCTCTATAAAAGAATCCCTAAAGTGATCTGTGGGATTCAAGTTGCGCAACAATCTTGTTCAGGCTAGTGTTTTACCCTTTTTCTTCTTTAGAAACTCTCGTGAGGTTTTCGATTTGCATCCGTGTGGAATATTTCCTTCTTCCTGGCTTCTGCTGACTGGGAGTCTACTGTGTTTTGGAATGTCCACAGTACTTAATGATTGCATCCATGAATATGACCTCCCAACACATTTTCCATTCTAGCAGCCCCATATCATTACATCCGAGATTAAATTTTGCAACACTTAGGTACACGTAAACATGATGCTGTCTGGTCTCATCTAACCAAAGAGTGCATGCTTAGTAGTCATCTGAATAATGTTTACATTCTTTAGAATTGTCTACTAAAGCTCATGAAAGCTATCTATGCGATGTCCTTCCAATGGTCTGAGCTGTCACAGAAACTCACATTTCCTTTGATAGTCACATTGCCATGTCTGAGGCGCTGTTTCAGTTGTGCTAGCGGTGTACTGTCCATGGCAGCATTTTTACGCCATTCTAAATAGCCACACTGGTTCATTCTATACCTCCTGATTACTTGCTTGAAGCGATCTGCTGATTTTTAGTTTGTTCCCACTGTATCCTTTTCCATCATTGTGAAGTCTCACAGTCAGATCTGTCAGTTCCTCTAAGGACTATTTTTTACATATCTGTGGGGTCACCGTTTTCAAGTACGGTAGAAACCTGAAAAATTAAGAAATGTTTCTTCAACTTTCACAACCAGGCAATTAGACTGATTAAAAACCACAGGTGTATTTAATTCTCATTTAATGATCACAGTGTTTCTAGTTTTTATGTATATTTCCAATATGAGCTCTCTAAAGTAATGGTTTCTAAGAGGAAATGCCGGATTTGTCGAGTTAAAAGTGTTGCAGTTATTGAGAGGTGATGCATTTTAATCCATTTTACATTTAAGTGATGTTGTGCAGATGTGCACTCCTGTTTTATAGTTCACATGCATATTTCGTATTTGCAAATGTGCAAGGTGAGGTTCAGAGTCTGGCTTTGATTAAATACTAATTAATACATCATTTACTGATTGAAATAAAGCAGACATTAGCACATATTTGAATACCAGCACCAAGATCTAAAGTGATGCACCAATAAAAATGCCTTATTTGTTTTGCTTATGTGGAAATGTGGATTAGAGTAATGCACCATGTGACAGGAGAGCATGAGTGGGCCCTTGTCATCTGCCACCAAGCTCTCCCAACAGAGTGTAGGGACAAGCAGGTGTCCATCAGGCACTATCCCAGATGGTGTCAAAGCCACACATTAAATTAACTGTCTTACAGAACAGAACTATTTCCCCAAACTGAGAATATTTTGCAATTCTACTTATATGTATTTACAGATTTTGGGCATTACTTGGGTCTTTATTAACAAGATGGCATGTGGTGGCAGGAAAAGAGGCCTTCAAGAGAGGGGAGCTGAAAAGAACTGAGCCAAACTGAAACATGGGCAATTATGATTCACTTTTATTTACTTATTCAATAACCTACTGCTCATAAGTAGTGACAGTCCCAATATTTAGGAAGAAGATTAAGACATGGCCTCAATTTGCCATTTTTATTATGCAGTAGCCCAAGGCAATTCAGCGTAATCGTGCCCAGGTGTACTGGGAAGCTGCATCATATCATTATTTTGAAATCACAATGAACAAAATGACAACAATAACAATCCCATTAAAACTCTCTCAATAGACTGCTCTCATGGAGAGATTATTGTTAATGTTGATTTGTTGGGTGGGATTTGACAAACAATGAGACTGAAAAGCGAGAATTTTTATTGTGTCTGGTCTGGTCACATGGGGGGTAATGTACACTGTATGAGGAGGTAAAGATCATTATTGTTTTACTGTTTCTCTCAAGGTTTTGGCTGATTCCAGAGTCCAGAAGCATCCTGGTTTCCATTTGTAGTTCATTTCCTGTGAGAGTTCTACTAGAAGATCAAAAATGAGCAGGCTTTGGTAGCACGGTAGCATCCAAACAAGTGGCTATTGTCTGATACAAATTGAACCTATTAACTAGATGGAACAGGAAGTTCTTACCTCTGTTATATTAAAAAGACAAAAAAAACTATCACTGTAGTTTGCTGGGTCTGAAATCTGAAGACACGACACAGTTCAAAAACACAAGCAAACCATCTTGTTTTAGCCCTATGCCGATTCTACCGCTAAAAATTTGCTCTCTAACTCACTTTGTTGCTGCAAACAATCTGCATATTCTGCACATTTAGTGCACCCACTAGATCTGGGAAGACTAATCCAAATAGGGATTTCCCAATGTCCTATCAGTACCAGCATAATGGGATTGGTATTCAGTTTTTCTACTCTGTGTTCAGTAGGCTGAGCCCAATGTATGAAAAAGAAGATGCTAATTTAAACACTGCTACTCTCAAATCTAGCACAGAGACTTTGCGCCTCCCTTTCCCATGCCCTGCTTTTAGTTGTTGTGCCATCATGTGATTCAGCAACACTGAGCTTGCATGTGAGTCAAAGCGTTACGGCACAAAGAACGAGGAGCATCCTGTGGAGAAATTTACCTCTGCCAAGGAGGTCATGTTTCTGGTAGCATTTGCATGTATGTCATAGATCTTTCTTTAAACACCATGGCTCTGAAAGTTTTTAATGAATTCTGATAAAATGTTGTAGGGGTGTAGAGCAGGGTCATGCTAATAATCCATTCAAATTTGGCTTACATCTACCAAGATCTTCAAGTTCAACTTAACGATTTATTGGTTGAAAACTGACAAAAAGCCTTAAAACTGCGATTCTTACAAGTGTAGTGTGTGTTCTCAGCATATACAATATACCATATAAATAAATTTAAAATATCATGTCTTATTTGTCATTGCTGACTGTAACACCTTTCATTGCTGACTGTAACACCTTCATTAGCAGCTAGCATGCCTCATACAGGTGAACCATGTAAGCTGGTTTGAGATCTTGCTGGGAGGGAGTCATAGACACTTGAGAACATGGATATTGTATCAAAGTGAAAACCAGGGTAGTAAATGTGGATCTGGTGGCTACATCAAAGCTGTCACGGTCCTGGGTCAGTGACCAAGTGTTTTGATTCTTGCTTTATTATTGAGCTTTGATTGCATCGTGGTTTATCATTATTAGTCTTTTGATTTATGGTTCTGTATTTCTAGCTCTAGTAGTTCTTTGTTCTGTGATTTCTAGTCCTTAGGTTTTGTTTCTGTGTTCCCTTTGTTCAGCCCAAGCCTCTACCTGTGGCATGTTTCCTGTTTTATTTTTGATAGTCCCTGTCTTGTGTGCCGTGTGTATGGTTTTGATTCACTTGTCTCGTTTGGTCTGATTTGTCCCAGTCGTGTTTCCCACCTGTCTCCCATTCCCTGATTGCTCCAGCGTAAGGCCTGTGTTTTCCTTGCACTGTGTTGTGTCGTACCCTCATGCCTGGCTGTGTGTTCTGCCTGCCTGCCTGCCTTTGTGTTCTGACTTTATTTTGCTGTCTTGAATTCTGGCGATCAGAAAGCTAAATATCTGTCTGGGGCTTCTGAATTTGTTATGCTGTCATGTAGTTTGCCAGTACAATGTCAACAGTCATTCTCTTGTCCTATTCAGCTGTGCCACCTTTGTAGACAACACAATAAAGAAATAAAATTAAAAATAAAAATTTACTCTAAAGCCTTAATATGGCCCTGATTCTAAATGTTGGATTCTAAATGCCGTTTTCATTAAACAATACATGTAAAATGATCATTCTGGAAAAAAGATTTAATGCTGCAAACTGAAAAGTAATTACGTATTCAGCAAACGAATATCAGAATGGCAGAATGCTTCATTAGAGACTGAGTGGGTTGTTATGACTGCTTAGACGAATCCATGTGTTTATTACATTGCAAGGACATTAATTGCACCTGCTTCTGTTGTGCAGAAAAGAAAGCAGAAAACTATAAAAACAACTGCTCATCTGTGGTGTAGCAGGATAAATATGTGTCCACATGTGAGTGCAATCAAAGTACAAGTCAGCTAGAGAAGGAAGTTCAGGCCGATCACTGCTTAGTGTGTGTGTGTGTGTGTGTGTGTGTGTGTGTGTGTGTGTGTGTGTGTG
>NW_005187499.1:1964980-1982388 GCF_000239375.1 Pundamilia nyererei
TGTGTGTGTGTGTGTGTGTGTGTGTGTGTGTGTGTGTGTGTGTGTGTGTGTGCCAGTTTCTGTAAAGCTGTAAGACTGCCAGTTTCTGTCAAGCTGAACAAAGCTGAAAGGAATCACCACAGCAAATGAAAATGTGTAGTTCTGTTGGTAGGTTCCGTCATCCAAACAGATCGGTTAGGTTTAGGGAAAGATCAAAGGGGTGCACTATGAGACAGAGATTAAAGGTTTAGTGAGCTGTCGAGTTTAAAGTCAGTTTTCCGTATCACAAAAGTGGTTCTCTTTTTAACTGGCAATATCACCAGGGTAACTTATGCTAAAGTTTTGCTGGTAAAGGGTAGGTAATTTTCCTAATTTTAGTTGGCTGGAATTGCCAATTTTTACTGATTCTTTTATTTGCAGCATGTTTTAAGTGCAGTATAGATTCTCTACTGGGACAAGCCATCTCTTACTGAAACCACTGAATGAACATAATCTGTGCATCCCTTTTCCAGGGCAATGAGCATGTCTTATTTTGGTGATTAAAAAAAATGTACAAATGTTTTATACTTGATACTAATGTGATGCAAAGCTACTAGAACACAGACCAAACACCAAGAATAAATATTCAATCAATAAAATTAATTTCATTTCGTTCTTTCGATAATCTAAAGTGAGTTCCACATCTCTTTTAAAATGAACCTTAGCATTTATTGTATATATATAAGTATGTTTAAGTGTATTACTTCGTATACGTTTCAGAGCTCTAATGTAAACCATCCACATTAGAATTTACAGCTGCAGCAAGCGTGTACTCAGCCATAAAATAATTATCTTAAATTAAAATTTTGAGTTTACAGCCCCATGCGCTAAATACCAAGTTTGAGGATTTTCTCCAGCATTAATAGATAGATTTGTATCATCATTATATTGTTACATTACATTTGATGAGGTGTCACATCGTTTTGTGCTGAAGCTGAGCCTGAAACAGAAATTCCTGCTCAACTGGGAAAGCTGATGGCCACCGCCGTATATCATTTATCCCCAGCAGGGTTTTAGGTTTTGTTAAGCCAGCTAACACAAAGACAGCCTGACTGCCTTGAACTTTATTTGTAGTTTATCCTTCAGCATTTGACATAGAGATCATTTGTGATTATCATAGTGTAGTGGTTTATCCATTCCCCTCATAAGCAAACGATCCTTAGATCAGTCCTAGAGCAGGATACAAATATCTGGGGGGGTTCTGCTGTAAATTTTCAGCAAAATCAAATTTGTGGAGTTATCTGTTTGATGACTCTGTGTGAATAAGGGAGCAATCAAAAAAGTTTGGAATAACGATAGTTTGAAAAAAGAATGAAAAATGAGCAGCAGTTTCCATCTTTTCAGGCCATTTGGTGACCCATCCATTCACCCTTACCTGGACTTTGTGGCTTCATAACTCTGTGACTCATTTCTTCTTCTTCTCCCGTCACAACTACCAGCATTGAAGCTGTGGTGGAAATGAAAGGTAACTATGGGTTTTAACAACCTGCTTGTTCGAGCAACGAATGGGGTTGTCTTAAGAGTCTCAAAGTTTCAGAGCCTGTTTCATGATCAAACAGTCCCCTAAACCCTGTTAAACACACGGCAGTTTCAAACGGTTCCTGATACTTTAGCAGTTGAATGAATTTTGACTTGCAAATGAGTGTTTGGTATCAAAAACTGACTCATTGTTATTTAAACAATGGCATTAGTGTCTTTATTATTTGGAAAGTAGTTTTGACCACACCACAGCAAAAGCTGGATTTGAAATCAACATTTAACATCTTTGGTTTGACCACACTTTCATTAGTGACATTTCATGGGTGGCGTGGTCATGCAGTAACTAGTACTGTCACCTCACAGCTGCTACTGAAGTTCCTGGGATGGAATTTGCTGGGTTTTCCTGGCTGCCCAGGTCTTCCTCCCAAAGACATTAGGTGAAGTTAATTATGGATTCCATTTTTTTGACGCTCTGTGTCCAGCCTGAACCCAGACATTCACCTAATGTCAACTGGGATAGGCTCCAGCATATCCATAACATTGTTTGGATAAGCGGTTAAGAGGGTCGATGGATAGATGTTTCACATTTAACATTGAAATCAGCCTTAGCTAGAGGTCCTTATCTATCAGTGCAGTAATAGAGAGCCCTGTTCTTTCTATACAGACAGACAAAGGACACAGACATGAAGTGAGAGATAGAAAGGTGGATATTTTTTGCTCTATTGTCCCCCACTGATGAACCACTCAAGTGGAGTGTTTATGGCGGGGAAACATTTCCCGACCTGTCAGCCCCTTGGTAAGCCAGATTCTGGGAGACAAAAGGCATGTGTGCCTGTGTCAAAGCCAGCTGCACACACACATATTATCTGCTGAATGTCTTCACACTGGTGAAGCTGTGTTCCCCCCACCTCCTGCTTTCACTGGCTACACTGATCTATTTCTATCTATTTTTCCCTCACTCTTCAGAACATGACTATTCTACCTGAGAGAGTGCATATGTTAGCGTGTAGGCCGATTGTAAGCTACACAGCATTGGTGTCAAAGCAGCGTATGCCTGCTGGGATTGTATATGAAATCAAAGGAATATGTAGATGATATATGAGAAAATGTACACATATGTATGTGTGAGCAGTTTAAATTGGAAACATGTATGTATTTATGTATTGTGTTTGGATGTAGTTGAGATGTTGGGCTTTTTTTGTGGAAAACTCTGTGGCAAAGCTGGCATTACTAAAATTCTGTATTTTAATAGCTAAAGAATGGCTAAATGAGGCTTGCTCTGAAAGTGAGACAACCTGCTTCGATTCTGTAGACAGTATGAAATGTGGACATACAAACTTTATTTGTCACATACACAATCATACAGAGTACAACATGTGATGAAATACTTGTGTCCGAGCTGCAGACGTAGCTAGGGCTTGGTTTCAGCATGGGGGGGGGTCTGGTCAGGACCCTTACTGGATACCTTGGGGGATTTGAACTTGCGACTCCTGCTCCAAAAGCCTGTAGTCTTACTACTACACTATGCAGCCGCCTATACTGAAGCTTCCAGGTCATAAAAAATGAAGACAGTGCAGAAGTGTCTTAACCCTGCATTCTCTGGAAGGCCACCAGACAGCAATAGCTGTGGTTGCAAATAGATTTTTGGACCTCAAAAGTAGAATACCTTTCTGCCCTGACCTCTGTAATGTCATTCATACACACACACAGACAGACAGACAGACAGACAGATAGACAGATAGACAGATAGATAGATAGATAGATAGATAGATAGATCGATCTCGTAAATCTTGGCTATACTATGTTTCAAAATGGAGGATTAGCTGTGAAACCACAGACTCACTGGCTAATGAATTTTCAATCACGAGTCATTAGCCAATGAGTGTGTGATTTCACAGTCAGATCCACCCCACCACCCCCACCCTTGATACATAATTTTTTTTGTGGATGGAAACAGCAGAGACACTTGTCTTCAGGCTTCAAACAAATGATAATGCTATGGTGGCTCCTTCTCTCTTTTATGTACAGTCTTAGTGCGCATGGTGAGTCAGAAACACAAAGTTCACTGCCTTGCTCACGGGTAGGTTGAAAGCATGTTTGTTTGTTTGTTTGTTTTTGTTTTTTTTAATCATTTTAAGATGAGAATTGACCTTCCAGTCATAAACCAGCCTCTCAAACCTCAAGCGAGGCTCCTCCACAATAACTGCAAACCTGTCATTACAGACACTCTGCGCCTTTACATTCCCTGGACGCTGCCTGCATCTGTACATGTGATGTCTCAAACCCTTTACAGCACTTTCCCGAACCGAGCGATATTGAGAATGATACACAATGGATCCACTTTTCTCTTTGGAGTCAGGAGGGAGAAATAGTGAGAAGAGCAGGCAGACAGAAAACAGAATACTGAGGGGAAAGAAGGGCTAATACAAGGGGAAGAAAGAGAGGAGTGGGAGTGACTGCAAGAGCAAAAAAGAATGATTGCCTATTGACTTGATGAGAGTGGAAGCATCATTATATAATTGTAAATCCCAGAAAGATAGGGTGTAATAGGACTTTCTCTCCTCCCACTGCTGCTTTGGTAATTTATCCCTCTCTCTTTCTCTCTTTCCATCCCTTTCTATCTCTCTGTTTCACCCTGTCACCCATCAATCTTTTTCCAATTACCTGTTCTGTCTATCTACAAATCCATCATCATCATTTCCATGGTAACGGGCCGCATCCTCCATTGGCTTCGGCCTATTGTTCAATATAATTGCACGCCAAAAAGCAGTCTTTAAAAGAGGGAAGGGGATACACAGAGAGGCACAGATCTGGATATTGTCTCCGTGCTCAGTGACTAATGTCTCTCCCACATCTCCAAAGAGTCAACTTCAGAGCAGATCATCTGCTTAATTTTGACCATGGCATCCATTCATCAGGCATTTTAGCAGCCATTATGTGTGGATTGGCTTCATCCCAGGCTGATGAAACATTTTCTCTGCCTGTGCAATTGTCAGTTATTGTGAAAATGAGGACGTATAACTGCCCGTGCAAGGTCAGTGAGGAACAATAGTTATATGTATTTGGTAGAAATAAATGGGAGACACGGCTATCCAAAAATCTATTAAGGTGGTTTTGTTTCATTTAGCAACTTGTAATTATAAGTTAATGGACACGGTTATTCTGAGTGCCTGAGGCTTGTCTTCTTATTTTTCCACATAATTACAAAAGAACCACTTTTTTCACCCAAAGAGCACTAAATTCCTCCCAGCCTCTGAGGTAATACAATCAGTCTACTGACATCAGCACCAAAACTGTCCGTGTGCAGAGTTCTCTTTCCTTTCTAATATAAGGTACTTTGTCAAGAGTGAAAATGAATCTAATTAAAATGACACAAGGCGGTTTTTCTTTTTCAATCTTTCATTTATTGGATCCATGCATATTATGATACTTTGAAGAAACAAAATTGATGGCAAGTCTTCATTTGAGGATTGAAATTCTGTTCTTGCTTTAGTTTCTGTGGTATGAGTAAACGGCACTTTTGAACAGCAGATAGTGGTGCGTGTTCAACCGGTTTTCAAGCCATTCATGCCGGACTGCTGGGAACTGGTAGTTTGCATAAGATGTGGATCCAGCCTGAGTACTCTACAGCATTCCTGTATTGTGAAACTAATCCATCTGCCAATCCATTTTCTACAGCTTATCCAGGTTTGGGTTGTGTGTGGGGGGGGGCATTAAAAACAGAGGTGCCCAGACCTCCCTTTCCCTCAGCTCCGGTTGTTCTGAGATGCTTTGTCTCATGCCTGGCATCTCCTCGTGGTTGAATCTGTCGAAAAACACCTCATCTAGGAGTCATCGAGGATACAGATGCCCACACTACATCACCTCAACTCCTCACTCTCACCCTAAAGATGAGCCAAGGTTCAAGGTTCAAGGTTCTTTATTTGTCACATGCATAGTTATACAAGTATAACACACAGTGAAATGTAGCCTGACACGCTCCTCGACGCTCCAAGACGGCCTTCAGGGAAACATTTATGACTGCTTATTCTTTCAGTCACTCCAGCTTATGGCCACAGGTGTTGGTGGTAGCGGGGATCTACCAGTAAACCAACAGCTTTGAATTAACACTCAGCTCTTTACCTCAAAGGGCTCCTTAAGCATCGATTTCACTAGAGATGTTGCACTAAACCATCTGCTAATAAGGAAGAGTTCCACTCTTCTCACCCCTCCACTTGCGGACAAGATCCCAAGTTACCTCCACCTGGGGAATGAAAAGCTGATGGCATCAATACTTGATGATGCGTCTCCTTTGTAAAGAGCAGCAACACCTGGTAGGTATTTTCTTATACAAGTACATTATGAAACATTTCAGCAACTCAGGAAGTAAACGTCCGTGTCTGATCTTGAACGTTTAAAAAAAAAGGCAGCCACACCTAACCTGAAAGGGTTTTTCTACACTCCAAGTTCACAGAGCTCGATGAAATTCAGCTTTGTCTGTTTTGTGCAATTATCCAAAACTCAAATCAAAGCATCCCTCAAGCATTGAAACAGAATCGGCTTCAAATCTAAGCATTTATGCACTCATGTACCCCCAATCATGGAAAAAATCAATCTGCATCAGACCCACATTGATCATGAGGACCACTGCAGAATCTGAAAGGGTTATCTAATGTGTCATTTTCATGTATTTTCATTGTAATTCTGCAGGGCTTGTTATTCACTGGGGAAGCTGATAGAACTACATCTCTGTGTGCATCTTTGTTGAGTAACTCTGGCACGTTCTCTCTTCCGTAAAGCATTTTGCATTTCGGTCACAATAACTCATGAGAGACATGTATGCATTCAATGAGAAACGTCCCAAATCTCATCCTTCTCAAACTATACATGTTGTATAGCTATTGGCATAAAGAGATCGGTCAGAGGAAGAATGACTAAAGACTCAACAACATGAAAGCAAGCAGCGATGGAAACAATGTGCTTACAGTGATCATTGTAAAAGTGAATAAAAGCATGTGTCTGCCAAAGGTTACGAGAAAATGGCTTCATTTGGCGCTGTTGTGCTGTTGGCTAGACAAGATAAACCAACCTATTGTTGATCTTTGTCACAAGAATATAAATATGTCACATGAAAGGAAAGCTGAAACAAAGAAATAAAAAAATACAAAGAAAAAAGTCTATTTTAGCCTGTATCTTGTGCCCGTCTTTGCTTTTACTCATTAAAAACTCTATAAGAGCAACTTTCAAAAGTGGTTTTATCAATACAGCTGCTTCCCAGGCCAGCCATCGTCACTTACCGAGCTGATAATCTCGCAGGACATATGCACATACTTTTAGTGTGATTCACAGACGTTCAAAACACTCTTAAACAAACAAGGGAGATGTCAGAGGTCAAAACCTGACTGCATCCAACTGTTACTTTTTCTTGTCTCATATCACACATTCAGAATTCAGAAAAATGTAGCTAATTTTGGCTGATCCTTTATTCACAACAGCAGGTAGCCGAGCATATTTTATTTGGCAGATTTTTTTAAGCAACTCTCAAGGGATTCATGTCTCCCCCACAGGGGAGTGCTTTGCTTGTGGGGGCAAATGTATAGCCCATGAGACTATAAAGCTCAAGTTAAATATAAATAATATTCACAACGGTGTAAGGCAAAGAGTGGTTTTGTCTAATGTCATACTCATATTTAGCATCAGCCATCTGCTACGATCTCACAAGGAACTCCATACACAAAAACAATAACTGCACGAACAGACCCACAACTTCTGCTTAAGGCACAGACAGAAAAATGACAAGAATTCATTCCTGTTATTGTTCTCAAAAATGATGCCGCGATGAAGATATTAGCCCCACTGCGTGCCTTTTAAAGTCCTTAACATCCAGGTATGGCCTCAGGTATATGAGCAGCAGGCTCCATTGTGATGTGAAATGAGCATTAGCCAGAGTATTAGTTTAAACCCTTTGTGTCCTGCTGTGGGAGGCACACTCGCAACTGCATGCTGGACCCATTCAAATGAATGTGTATTTGCTGATCGGCGGTAATTGATATTTATGGGACACATAACACTGTGACTTTAATTAGCAAAACGGCAACTTTGTTATTCATGTGGAGAAGCTGAAATCGCTTTCTCCACTGGTGGAAAATGCTCACATCAAGGAGTGTGCTGTGGTTTGAAAAGAAAGAGTGAAGGAAGAGACTGAACAGTTAATAGTCATGTATTTTCACAGTTATAAGAAACATCAAAGCCAAACTTCAGTGAGTATTACATGTATGTAAGTCATCCATATAAATGACTTATTACTGTTGTTTTATTCTCTTCCTCCATGTGTGTATTTGCAGTCATTTGTATAATTACTGTCTGAAAGCAAGACAGCAGGTTTGGGACATGAGTCTAAGCTATTTTCTTGTCATTGTGCTGATTAATGATGCGCAGCATTCTCTACCTGTAATCAATCCTTCTCTCTCTCTCCCAGCTCTGTTGCCCTCTGTGCCAGCTAAGCTGGATCAAGTCACACAAATTTACCAGGAAAACGACAGGAAATCCAGAGTTTTGAGTTTTAAAATAAAAGACCAAAAGACACTGCATTTTCAAATTCAGAGGCAATGTCAGCATCGACTTCTTAACTGAGAATAGGACGAATATTTACCTCTGCAAGCCTTTATACATCCTAGGGGAGCTTTATCTGAGAGGAGATAAATGAGAGGCAGCTAAGCAAAGTTTCTACAACTCTGGAATACATGCAGAGACAAAAGGGAATGAGGCGCAACTACCAACACATCAGTAGGATGGAATAAAATAACACCAGCAGTGGAGAGTTCAAAGACCTTGAAAGAACTACAGCTTAAAAAGTTTAAAAGAGGCCAGAGAAGCTGAGGAACTAGAAGCACCTAAATCAGGTATCATTACTGACTGTCAGACTGCTACCTCCAAAGCAATCTTCCAGTTCTTAAGCATGTGGAAAATGTTTCTATGTTATGAATCAGAAAGAAATAATAAAAGCTTTAGAGGAAAGGCAGCTAGCTAAGTTAAATATTAATGATAAAAGGTATTTGGCTGTCATTGTTTAGTGGTTATATTACATCAGTAAATGTGTTATTTAACTTAGTTTTGATAATATACTATAATAACTGATATTAAGGGTAAGTTTATGACACCAGTCTTTGGAACTGATGTGTCAGAATAAGACCTAGATAATTAATACTTTAGATGAATGAATGGCATGTGTGCAACGAACTTTCAGGTCTTGACCTGATGTCACTTTGGGAAATCAAAATGACAAACATGAGTTAAGCTAAACAAAGCTGAATTTGCCAAAATTGCTTTTACAGCCGCTATCCGATGAATAGACAGATCCAGACATCCCCTCACCGTTTGTGACGTTTTAATCTAAATATGAGCTCATTGTGGTATTTTTCACCTGGAAAGTAGGCGTAAAAGACCTTGAGAAATGTCTCATTGATATCAGATCACAAGAGCCTAATTTTGATGGAAATTCACAGCATCAGGTCCGTGTTATGACTTAAATGGGCAGATTCTCTCGTTTGCGTACGTGTTTTATTTTGACAGCTGTGACCGGAAGCTCTGCCTGAAATACTTGCTAGTTTGACACGAGCCCCTATTTAGAGTGCTCTGGGAGCACAGAGAGCTTAGTGTGTGTATGTGTGTGTGTGTGAGAGTTGTTGGCTTCCTGCTGCTGCTCGGTGTCCGCACACCGTCCGTCTCGTTAGTGTTGATCGGCTCACCATGGCGGAAGGACGCAGAGAACAGTCGCCTCATCCTCTTCTTTCGGTACCACCGGCCAGCAAGCGACCCTGCCTTCGCCCAGCACCCCGAGGTCCCGGGCCGGGGCCCGGCCACGGCAGCGGGTTGCCCAGCTCCCGGTATCGTTCTCCCGAGTCTCTTCTGGACTGCGCTGCTAAAGCAGTAGCGGAAAAGTGGGCCTTCGAGAGAGTAGAGGAGCGCTTCGAACGGATCCCGGAGCCCGTCCAGCGCCGCATCGTCTACTGGTCTTTCCCCCGCAACGAAAAGGAGATATGCATGTACTCGTCGTTTCAGTGCCGAGTCGCCGGGGAGGAAGGTCCGTCGGCGACTCCCGGTGGGGTTGGGGGTGCTGGTTCCGGAGCTACAACCGCCGGTGGCGGTGGAGGATCTGCCGCCGGTACAACAGCTACCGTTGGGGCAGCCGGGGCAGTGGGGACGGGAGACGGACTGCCTTTCCGTCGGGGTATCAGACTGCTAGAAACCGGTTGTGTGGAAAACGTTTTACAAGTCGGTAAGTGGAATATTTCTGTCTAATCGAAGCAAAAGCTGCCTGGCATAAACACACTGGACTGTTTTTTTTTTCCGAGTCTCCGCTGCGGCTGCTCTTGGACCTTTTACGGCGGATGATTGATGGAAGTTTTTGCTGCTGTCGCGGAAAGTATGCAAAGCGCCTCTTTTCAGCGCACATAAAACTACACAAACACTTCGTGTTTTTTTTAGTTCGTTTCAATCGTACTGAGGCATTTGTTGTCGAATTTAACGCTTTTTTGGTTTATGGGACCCAAATGAAAAAGGGAAGCGTAGGAAAAGGGGCGCTTGCTAGGTTAGCCGACCAGCTGCTGTTTAAAAATTAAAGGGCTTCCTATTGCGTTACTCTGTAGCTGTACCGCTGGCTACTGCCACTTTACCCAGCGTTGTTTAGCTTAAAGCTTCAACTTGCCTTTTTTCTTTTCAAAAGAAAAAAAAGCGGAAGCCATGTCTTGGCAACTATGAGCACTTTTCTGCCTCGGCGAGGGTCAGCGTCGACGGCCGGAGGTGGCTGGAGTCGTGAGACAGGCGGAGGAGGAGGGCTTGACAGACGCGGATACAAAAGGACCCAACGTTATAGCGTCTGGGCTTTATCATTTTCCCCCCTCATTCCCTATTGCAGAAGTTTTTTTTCTTTTGTTTTTCCTACTCAACGCAACACTGGTTGAGGGTGGCTTAAATAAGGAACAAAGACGGTTATTGGGTCTCTTACTATGATTAATCCAGCGTTAATCCGGGGAAAAAATCCCCCGACTGCTTTTTGTTTATTTGCGGCTGCTGCTCGGACCGGACAAAGAGCTCCGACGCCACCAGCGTGGAATAATAAAAATCCACGTTGGGAGTATTTTTGTAGTTTCTCTAATTAAAGAGAACCTTAATAGCAGACGCAGTACGGCATTAATTTTCGTTATTACCGTTGCCGTTTGCCCGCAGCCTCGCAGTCGCGCGCAACACAAAAGGTTTCCAGTTGAAATGATCGATAAGCGTCTCGCATTGCCAGCGCTGCAGAGAAGGCTGTTTCCAAACAAAGGGCCATTCCGCAAAGCATCCATCTCCACTCAGATTTTTCATAGGTTCTCGTGCACGGCCACGAATTTGAGCTCGAACATTGGCGAAATTGATCCGATGAAGCCGATGGATAATGTTGAAAAAAGTCGTTTATGGTAACTGCAAGGATTTTTCTTAGACCATATGGTGTGAGAGCCACTGAAGCTTGTCTGGGTTTCATGTTGCTCCAAGGTATGGGGGGGCGGTGAAAGCTACAAACTGTTTGGCTGCTTCTTTTCTTGCTGACTGCTGTATCTAATTGCATTTCATAAATGCTCATTGAACTAAATGAAATCTGAAGCTGGATGCAGTCTGCTTTGATAAGTTTCTTATTTTTTCTTCCAAAGAGAGTTGAGGACCCAGAGGCTGGTCTCACCTCAGGGATTCGAAGTGTGTGCTTTTGCAAAGATTGTCAGCAAACCGCAGTCTTGAGTTAAAGGTGTAAGTTCTGAGTGATGACCTATTTTATCACTTCCTGCCATTACAAACACAACCACTGAGGTGAAAGTCTGGGTAGAAGGGGGTGAAGGGGATCCTGTCAGGTCTACAGTCTGCAGCTACGGAGTACAATTACAGTAACTGTGAATTTTGTTGGTATAAACTTAAGTTTTGAAAGTTCAACAGTCAAAACAAAGAGTACATTCCCATAACACAACACCTTACTAAGTCTTACCTGGCTCCATGGCGAATCGTTTCCATCCTCCTCCTCCTCTTACCCAGCCTCCCCCTCCCAAGGTCAGTCAAGGCAGGCAGGCACATGGTTTTGTCTTTCTGTCAACAAAACACAAGACTGGGGCCAAATAGCTGCGTGACATCAAGATAAGACTCGGCTTGCTCGTCACTGTGTGGAGCATGGGAACCGGTAACTGTGGAAGTTTTTTTTTTTTTTTTTTGCTGACTGACTTAACAGGAGTACAATTGTCTTCGGGTTGTTTTTCACAGCTAGGTTTGGATAGGTTGGGCTGGCTCACACAGAATAGTTAAGGATCGCGTTGCACAGCCGCAAAAAATGTTTCAAGATCTTGCTTTGGCCCGATGCGTGGCGTGTTTCTAAATGCCACTTATAGTGGTCATACTTGTTTTTTTGTTTTATAGGAAAGGGAGATGGACGTGGCTCATGTATTCTTTAATAGCAACTTGCTGGTGAGTGATTAGGAGCTGCGTGCTGACACATGCATGTTGATGTTGCATGGCTTGGAGGGGAAAAGGGGAGGAGGAAAGGTGTATTGGGGAATTGCAGTCTGGAACTGCTATTCAGTTTCTGAACCGCGTGGTTTGCATATTAATGGTTTAGAACATACTCTGAGCTACTATTTGTACACCAAAACAAAGTAATTCAGTTGGGTGTTTTTTATGTGAAGGGTGAGGCTGTGCTGCAGCCGTGCAGCCTCGTGTCTGCGTTTGACTTTTCTAGAGCTGAGTCAGCTGTTTGCCTGGGTCACCAGATTTGGGCTCTTTTATGGAAATTAAGTGCATTTAAAGTGTAATCGAGTTTTTCTTTTGGTTTGTTTTTGTTTTTTGAAGCACAGATGTGATGAGCCCACAAGCTAAACCATCACGAGATATGCAGTTTTATTTGTATTTATTGTTTTTGTTGTTGTTGTTCCTCACAGCTATTACAAGCACAGCAGGAGCTCCTATTCCTTTAATCTCCTGCTCATCTTTTGACTTTTTTGCCCCATGTTTCTCAGAATTGGTGCGCCTAGAGCAATCTCTCAAGTCGTTCTTGTGTTCTCAGGTAATAATTATTGGGACACAGCGCTGGGCAATATTCAGCGGACATGGTGTTTTGCTGCTCCCTTGCCTCTAGCTGCTGGGCTTTTATTGCTTTATCAGCTTGCGTAATGTAACGGCCCCTCGACTGATGAGCGCAATAATGAAATGAGAAGAGAGGGGGAGAAAAAAAGGATCTCTTCAGTTGAAAGTGATAACCTTTATTGCCAAAGACACCCATTGATTGATGCATTGACCATTTAGAAATGAAATGGCTGGTATTGTTCCTTAGTAGCCCCCCCCAAAAAAAGTACACTACAAGTGAAGGGCTTTTGTGGAAGAGCCTCTTTTAATAGTAATAGTGATGGATTGAAGGGATGTGAGCTCATCAACATCTCATTGGCACATGTGTTTATAATAATGTATTCCTTGCTCCAAGTCATAATTTCAATAATCAAAGCGAAGCATGCTTGTTTTTGTAACCCCCCCTTTCCTACACTGCAAAGTCGCCCTGAAGCCTCCATGCCACAGCCTTTATAAAGTCCTCAGAGAGCGGGAGGAAGGGATATAAGTGGAGGGAGGGGGAACGCGCGCGTGTGTGTGTGTGTGTGTGTGTGTGTGTGTGTGTGTGTGTGTGTGTGTGTGTGTGTGTGTGTGTATGTTTGGGAGGGAGGGGGCTTCTTTAGCTTTGAGTCAAGCTTTGGGATTATTGGGTCATGCTTTGTTACCCAGCTGTAGAAAAACTCCTTGTTCACAGAAAAGGGGTGTTTGTGTGGTGTGTATGTGGAAGGGGGGTGCTTAGTAGTATGTGTGTGCACATCGCTGTCTCCGTGACGTTACATAAAACTGTAATGGGTCTCCGACGCCTTTTCAAGCACCGGTGACTCTGACAAAGCTCGGCAGCAAAGTTGAACAGGATTAAAGTGTAGGGACTGACAGCCAGTGGACTGAAAACCGTTATTGAAGAACCAAAAGTCGATACTTCACGGAAAAGTTGGCTCTGTTTTGTGTTCCTTTACTTGTTCTGTGTTCAGGAAGATGATATTTGTCCGTCACTGTTTAGGCAGTGACGGACACTCTCATTTTGCAGAGTGTGAGTGTCCTGCCAGTATTTCCACAGATGTCATTTCCTGGCAGAATGGCTGTGGGGTTCATTGTTGTAGAAGAGCTTGCGAGCCTCTGGTGTAAACCTGCTCTTGGATTTCTCAAGAACACGTTGCGATAAAAGACGGGGGTTGGTGAGCTCAAAAGGGAGTTTTTCCTTCCCACTGTTGCCAAAGTGCTTGCTCATAGGGGGTCATATGATTGTTGGGTTTTTTTCTCTGTATCTATGAAGCGCCTTGAGGCGACTTATGTTGTGATTTGGCGCTATATAAATAAAATTGAATTGAATTGAATTGAATCCTTCGCTTGCCTCATCTCCCATCTTTCTTCCAGATTCGAGTCTCAGGCCCCGAGTCCGCTGACACCTCTCGCTTTTCATCTCTCCTTCCACATCTCAATGAGCACTCTGTCTTTACTGTTCTTTTGTTTTTTATAAAACTCCATGTGTTTTCCATTTATCAGGCTCTTTAATCTCTTTTGCAACCCCCCAATACACACACACACTTTTCTGCAAGTTTTGGGACAAGCTGGAAAGAGTCAGGTATGACTGAGTAAGAAAGAGGTCATACATTTGATTATGACGATGGTGATGATCTGGGTTTGTGACTCAGCGGTGTTTTTTTCTGCTGTGTCGGGATGTTGACTCATGTTTTGGCTAATCATGAGTAAACTTTAGACCCCAGTACGTGGAATGGTGTGGGATCTGCTAATAGTCCGTCCCAGTGATGATGACTCTATGTATATTTTCAGTGATTGTGTTCAAATCTAAAACTTCAAATGCTTGCTATAATGTCCTTCACATACTGCTTCCCAGCACTTTTGAGTCTTGTTCTGAGGACATTTCACATTTGTTTTATCCTGTTTTATGCACACTACTGGTTTGACGATTTTAAACTGTTATAAACTTGAAGTTGTTGCTGAAATTCTTTGTCTTATTGTCGCTTGAAAGGATGACTCATTCACCAGCCATATAGGCTTGTGGCATTCTTCCTGCTATGGAAGTTTAAATAAAGTTTTCTCTGCAGACTTTCCCACGGTTGTTTCACTTTTCTTTTCCTTTTCATTCCCACTTTCTGTCCTTTTCTGACCCAGTTTGATGGGATTTATGTCTGGCTATGGTGCTGGTCAGCCAGCATTTAAAGCCTTTAGTTAAACTGTTTTGGGTCATTATCTTGCTGTAACATGAAACCCTGACCAACCAGTCTGTCCTCATTTCTTCTTTTTTGCCCTTTTCTCACCCCTCTCATATCACAGAACATCACCAAAGAAGAAAAAGGGTAGTACTGGTCAGTTGATTGTGGAAAGAATGAATGCAAAATTCCTACTCTTACTCTCATTGTCTGCCATTTGGAATGAGAAAGACTTGCGATAAACATTGTCTAGGGCTCTAGTTTAACAAAAAACACAAGCTTTCCCTTAACATTAGTGATGAGGGTTTCAATGGGAAGGACATTTAAAAAGTGGAAAAAAAGTTGTCTAAATCTGATGTGGGTACTTCCACCATGGTGACCCCATTTAATTAACCAAAGGAAGGTTCAATGAAACTGCTAATGAAAACAAAACTGCATGAAAAAGGGAACTCATCAAATGATAAAAAAAAAATAAAAATACTGGACCCACAGGGGCTCAAACCCTCATCTCCCAGGCGAAAGTCTTTTTTTGTTTTTTAAATATCCCAAAGCTCTTATTTAAATGCTCATCATCCCTCTCATGTAAAGTGCTTTAGCCTGCACTGCAGTGGTGACTGTAGAAAAAGAAGGATTTTCTTTCGCGTCATATGCGTTTTGTTGTAGATTTATTTGACTGAGCCCAAACTTTAGCCAGTTGGCTATTTGCTACTCAATGCATTGGGGAAGAGCTAAAAATCAGACGGACAATATTTAATCAGTGTAATTAATTCCACGCCTGCCACACTTGAAAAGGGAAAATTGGTAAGACAAATCGTCCCCACACTCTTATTAGCTCTTGGAGAGACTCGTGAAACATGAGGCCATTAGGAGGACTCTCTGTTGTTGTACTCATCAAAGGGCCAGCCACCTGTACGTGTGTGTGTGTCTGTGTGAGACAGAGAGAGCATGTCCTGATTACATAAAATCATTAATCAAAGCTTGTTGTTCTTTGAGAGCTTCCTCCACTATTTGTACATTACATTTAAGGCACGAAAGGAATGATGGAAGCAGAATAGAGGGAAGTATTAACCCACCCCTTCTTTTGTCTCACTGTTGTTGCCAAGTGCTCTACGCTTTTCACTTAAACAGCTGATCCAGTGCTACTTTTTTTTCTTGATTTAGCACATGGTTTTGAAATGTTAGTGTCAAGCCATTCATGCTGTTCACATGCAATGTGTTGTCAAGGCACCACATGAAAACCAGCAAGAATAAGGAGAAAATGACTGGAAGTTAGAGCAGTTCTTTACGTGAGGGATTGTCTAACAATAGCAATTATAGCACATGCAGCAATTAAAAAGATGTTGCAACTATTATACCTGCGTAAGGGTTCAACATGATCTCCATGGCTTGTGTTGATTGTCAACAACTGTTAATGTGTACATGCATTCGTGCTCAGCCCTTACTAAAGATGTAGTGGATACCTGATTTACATCTGACACACAGGAAGGGTGCTCTTGCAGTCAGAGAAGACATTGAAAGCTCCTTGACATCTCAGTGTCCTTGCACTTGTGCTTGTTTTTTTGTTTTTGTTTTTTCTTCCTGTGGGGCAGGGCATGTTTCATGTGTTATACACAATTACTTAGTTTGTTTTTGTTTTTGTGCAACATCATGAATTCTTTTGAGAAAACAGAGGGGTTGGCTGTGTTCTTGTGGTGGTGCTGGTTCCCAGTTTTGCTTTTATACATAAATTAAAAGCGTATTGCACAAACTAGTGTGTTTCAGACATGCGTGAGTCAAAAGTTTGCCCAGGAGACGTGTTTCTCTGTAAGGATCAGAGCAATGAACAGTTAATGGAAACACTTTAATGAGAGAATGGCTACAACCAGCTTTGTTACACTGTAACCAGAATAAATGGCCCTCACTTCAAACACAAAGAACCACTAAAAATGCCACTTGAACTTTTTTTGTTTTTTTAACTGTGATTTCTTACTTTGCTGTTTCCACTCAGGACATGTTTGCAGTAGGTAGCAAAAAAGGATGGCATTCTTTGCCGTTGGTATTGTTTGCTCTACTCTGTCCCTCAATAACGGCTCCTTTCTTACTTTTTTGTCACAGTACCAACATGTGTGTGTGTGTGTGTGTATGTGTGTGTGTGTGTGTTTGTGTAAAATAAAATGCAGTGCAAACACATTTTTACTGCTTCTGTCCTGTTCTCATGCTTCCCTATCCTGTGTGTTTTCCTCCTACCTAGCTTTTAGTGCTTTTACCTTAGATGGGTGTGCAATTATCAGCAGAGATCAATGGTGGCCTTGTCCTGTTTTTTTTTTTTTAGCTCTTGAAGCTGACGGCTTGCTGTATTCAGTTATTGCGCTGTTCCACACCTGTCCTTTATTGGCTTTTTGTATGTGCACAAGCGTATGTTTACTATGGTTGTTTGTGCACATTTGGCCTCTGTCCCTGTCTCTGAGAGAGGCTGAACTTGAAAAGGAAGATTAATGCTTGCAGGCTGGACTTATGTCTTAGTTTGGTTGTAATTGCCTAACAAATTTTGGGGAGAAAGGAGAAAAATGGGCTGACAGCGAGTAAAGGGTCATTTGAAATGCAAAGGAGACCCGAAATGAATGCAGTCCTACAAACAGGTTGTTACACTCTTGCAACAGAAAC
>NW_005187499.1:1982836-1984437 GCF_000239375.1 Pundamilia nyererei
CCCCCCCCCCTCTTTGTTGCCTTCAAAGCTTAAAGGGATAGTTCAAACTATTTCACGAGTCAAAATGACTTTAGGTTGTGTCAGTGTGAGTTGTAGCGTAACAATATGAGTCATCGTTCTTCCAGTTGGCTTTAAAAACTGTTTTAATTGCCCACTGCAGCCACTTTTTGTTTCTCTTCGATACTGTTTTGGCTTTTTTTTGGGTCATCTTTCTATACGTAGTGAACCACATGTTCAGCCATTGAGGGTTCGACCTTTGCACACAGTTTTCTCCATTGGCTCTTTGGAAGTCTAAAGCAACTGCCTCTCCTTAGCTTCTCCATCAACGGAAGACCTACACTATGTGGAATTATGACTCCCATATTAGTCATGGCTTTGAGAATGCTGTGGTGATGACTAAGGAGGTTTATAATCATAAGAAAACAATGTGTTTGTATTAGCAAATTGGCCATAAATTGGTCTTCCCCCCATACTGTTGGTTTGGTTGTTGATAGAAAGACTGATGTGGTATAGTTTTCTATCATCATACTCCATATCATACATATGTGTAATCTGTTTGTAAGATCTGGGATCCTTTGAGCCAATTAAATTAGGGTTTGTTTGTTATTTTTGTGTGTTTTGTTTTTAACACTGACAGGTTTCTGTAGCTGTGGCCACTTCTGGATTTGCACAGTCCACAATGCAAACTTGCACTGCACGTATATAAAATGCAACAGCTGGAAAGGAATCCCTTTTAAAGTAATATGATTTATGTTTTTGAGCTCCACATCTGTAGCGATCTGAGCACAGCGCTCTGCTGGCTTTGAGTGTGAAAGAAAATTCCTTCTTTCTGCTCCCATTACGCCTCACTTTGTGTTAGCCAGGACTGACTGTTTCTTGATCTCTATGCTAATGCTCCAATCTTTCTTTTCAACGCAGTGTATTTGGCCCTTTATTGTGCTGCCCGTCTCCACTTGGAATGGCCATTCGTAGATCATAGATTTCAGGCACAGATAATAATCGCCCTCTTTTTCGTTTTTTTCCCCACCCTCCTTTTGAATACACACAGCTGTGTATTGCAGCGAGTGCCTCTATCCTATGTGCATTTCCAGTCTCAGAGGCACTGAAAGCCCTTCACAACAGCGCTATAACTGCCAGCAAGACAGAAAGGGGCCCATAGGAGGCTGTTGTGAGACACAGCCATTAGAGTTGGATTATAAACTATTTCCATACACTTTCAGACTTTGATCTCGGGAAATTGAAGTCAACAAGCATGCCGGATATCTTTCTTCTTGCACCGCTTGGCGTTCTTGTGGCCTGCAGATGTCCTCCTCCTCACCATAGTTCTTTTCTGTTCCCTTCACATGAAAACATTTTCTGGCCTTCTGTTAACCGTTGATATGTAATTCATCAGTGCTGACCTCTTAACATGATTTGAGGCTTTGAAGACTGGTCATGGTTTTTCTTTTTCTTATTTCATCCTGCCATATGTGTCAACAAGGTTTTAAAAGGAAGCACTTAGTTCTAAAACTACAAATAATTGTATCACTCAGGGACCAAGCTGCCTATTATGGTGATTCAGACTGTCAGACTGCATTAGTAAATGGGCCTGGCTGACCCCC
>NW_005187499.1:1984457-1985727 GCF_000239375.1 Pundamilia nyererei
CCCCCCGGTGTGACCAGAACACCAAACTACTGCCAAGACTTATCCCCCCAAAAAATTGTCTTGCCCAATTGCAAGCTTTCCTTTGTAAAACTTTCAGCAAACTGAACCAAACTAACAGCAAACTGAGTACACAAAAGTAACAATGGCCAGTTGTGACACTGTCATAAATTAAAAATAACAAATGAATGTGTTTGTTTTAACAAGAAATCACAGGTAAATCTCAGGTAATAAAGAAATTATTATCTGAAGCAGCACAGTGGTGCTTGGAATAGCACTGCTACATCACAGATGATCATGGGTTTTAATTTTTTTTTCCATTTATTTATGTAGAGTCTACATGTTCTGCCCTGTGTGGGTCTACATGTGCTCTGGCTTCCTCCTACAGTCCAAAGCCATGCTTGTACTGACTGTAAATTGTCTATCGGTAAAAATGTGTGTTGTTGCTGTTTGTCTCTGTGTAGCCCATAGTTTATCCTCTCAAAATAAAAGGCTTTTATGGAAACGTGCATAGCCCAATGTCGTTAATGCAGATGTTTTTTCAAATTGAATTCTGTGTGTTAACACTGCACTGAAACCGTTGCTGTGTACCTGGGGCAGAAGCAGAGGCTTTGAACGCTCCCTGCATGTCTGTCAGTGTGCCGTGTAAATGCTGTTGGGTCATATTGCTCCACTATTTGGCCTCTGCTCCTCTAAACAAGCCAGTCAGTTAACTGCCAGAGCGCACAGACACAGTCAAACGAGGCCAGAGAGCAGAAGATGCCTCCTCAGCACTTGTTAATTGAACAGCACATTAAAATGAATCACCCCAGTTACCCCCCCACCCTTTTTTTTCCTTCCTCTCCTGTTCACAGTTCTGCTGTGTTTCTCCCTCCCCTCTTTTCTACGCCTGTCCATTTGCCTCCCTCCTCTTTCTCTCCCTATCTGCTAATAACAGCACTCTGTGTGGGTTTCTTTTGTGGAAGGCCTGCTATGGCCCATTAGGCCGCAGTCTCACCGACAAATGAATGGTAAGACGACTGCAGAGAGTGGAGGAGGAAAAGGGGGAGGAGGACAAGCTGTGTGTGGGTGGGGGGGGGGGGGAGTCTGGGCAGAGATGGGATGGATGAGATGAATGTGGAGGGGATGGGGAGGGTAGGAGAGGATGTAATGAAGGGAGAAATGGAAGGAAAGGGGGGTGAGGGGAGGTGTGAAGCAAGGAAGAAGCGACAGGAGGGAGGAAGAGGAGAGCTGAAAGGCAAATGTACAAAGTACATAACCAACCTGTCACCTC
>NW_005187499.1:1985977-1992341 GCF_000239375.1 Pundamilia nyererei
AGTTTATGAACTTAAAAGTTGATGCTTATCAGAACTCCAGTATTTTGATTATATTTGACGTGTACCTTTTGACTAAAATAAAAGCAAAATGTTTAATGAATTCAAAAATATTTAGTAACTACAAACTTTTCATTTGTTTCCCATACTCCCGTACATAGACCGATGTCCTGGTTCTGTTATTTTTTTTTTTCAATACCTGCTTGGTTAACATTCATATTCAAAACAATGACTATCAGAAATCTCTTGTAGTCCAAAAACAACAACAAACAAAACAGGATGCTGTGCTGTGATACAGTGATCCAGACTCGTGAGTCTCTAAGTTGGGACCATTTCAGCAGCTCTGAATGAATACAGTGCTGTTCTGCTCCTTGTAATTATTGTAGTAGTAGATGTAGTGCATAGATCACTCCAAACATACCGAGAAGTTTATCAGCAGTTCTTGGGAGACCTTCACAAAGTCACTTTAAAAGAATTTCACAGACTGGTGATGAACTGGGTCGTTGTCATGGATATAATAATCCAGGACAACGACCCCAACCAAGGCCACTGCATCATCTCAGATCTGGCTCATTAGACATGAATGAATAAAAGCATAAACACACATTAATCCACTAATTCACAAGATCATTTTATAGCAAATCATCTCTCCAATTCATTATCGTAATCATACAATACAGCCAAACTACTTAGGTAAATTAATTTTAAACTGACTATGATGAAATGGTAGTTATTGGCTCTTCTCCATACAGTGATATTTGTTCTTCCACACAAGTGTAGGAGTTACTCCAAGTTTTGACCTGCTGCTTTTTCATCAGTTCTGAAATCTTCATTAACTTCATCCCCTTAAATTTGAAAGACTTCATCATAATGTCGGTATATTACAGAGAGCATTGCATCAAAAAAGGGGAGAAAACCTCAGAACAACACATTGTCCGTAATTTAAAAACTTAAGCCTGTCTTGGCTACCTCTGCACTGCTGAGCTGTGAACTCGGTCAGCTAATTTAGTAAAGTGGCTGTGTTAGCTTATTAGCTTTTAGCTAACAGTGCCACTGAATGAGCATGCTTTAATGCAACACATTTTCACAGTCAGCAGTGATGAAGACAGCCGCATTAAGACTGATGTCTCTAGCTTTTCAGTGAATCTTCAATCCCGCCTGCTCACATTTCAAAAACGAACACCTGCAACCGAGTGGACGGACCTCCATATTTGACAGGAAATAACCTCACTAGTGAAGTGTTAGAAGAAAATAGATTTTTTTAAAAATCTAAATGAAAAGCTCACTTGACCGTTTTTAAAGTTTGCTATTAGTGCTTTTTTTTAATGCCCAATGGATAAATTACAGTAAATTCATAACTTTGAAATCACATTTATAAATGTTTATGTAATGTTTCAGTAAGAAATAAAACAACTAAAAAAACAAGTTGTTAAACTTTGTGCATAATGTTAAGACAAAGACATTTTACTTTTACTCCATTGTCCTCTTCAGAATTGAAATCAATCCAGTTGTTATATCAGACTGAAGATTCCTGAGGTGAATTTGACACCAAACATAAAAGATATTAATCTTTTATGTTTGGTGTCAAATTCACCTCAGGAATCAAAACATTCCAAACATGTCTGTCATGTAATTTAAATAAATTAGTAAAATGAAATTATGTTTTTATAAGTAGCAGGTGGTTGAAGAGATTCACTTGTCTGTTTTAACAGATGAGCTTGTATTTGTGTGTGTGTGTGTGTGTGTGTGTGTGTGTGTGTGTGTGTGTGTGTGTGTGTGTGTGGTTTAATGTAGCTAACGAACCTTACTAATGCTAGTTCATATCTTAACACTACACTCTTCATCTATATAAGGTAACCTGTTGTTCAAAAATCTGCCATGGCCGCAGCAAAATGCTAATATTGTGGTTTTTAGCATGTGAAGTTCAAAAGCTAATGAGTTACTGTGGCAGTTTCCATCTTTTATGTACAGTCTATACACAAAATCTTCATTTTTCTCAGTAAATAAACAGAAATACTGGTGTTTTGCCTGTGGCTGCAATCTTTTTGGAAATCACCACAAAAATCTTCTAAGCAAAAACAAGAAATGCTGAAATTGTAACGGTCAGTCGTTTTACAAAAAAGAACTGGGTGACAACATGAGCAGCACTGTGAGTTACCTCTTGGCCTTACACTTCTACACACAGGCCTGAGTGCTAGTAAATGCGCAGCATTAGAGTCTTTAGCAGCTGTAAACAAATTTCTACAGCTAACGTAATGAGGAAATGGATTCTGGGTTTTTACCCAGAATCCATTTGCTGTTTGAAGCATTACCTTTGTATGATGGCCTCAAGATGTTTGAACCCAGGCCACTTAAACTGTCAGCTCATATCAGGCACAGTAAACTGTCCAGCACAGGGGCATACAAAGGATACTAAATGTCCCCTGTGTGTGTGTGTGTGTGTGTGTGTGTGTGTGTGTGTGTGTGTGTGTGTGTGTGTGTGTGTCGCGCAAATGTGGGCATTTGTCAGTAAATGCAGGGTTTCTAGTAGTTGTCATGGTGTAATAGGATTAGGTGCCTTCTCCGCTGCCTTACCCCACAGTGGCGATGTGGTGTAACTGTGTGCACATGGGGTCCACTGGTAGTGTGTTGTCTGTGGGTAGTCTTGGAGTCCTGTAAACTCAGGTCGTGTGTTTGGTTTTGTTTCTTGTTTTTTGTTGTTGTTGTTGTTGTTGTTTTTTTGTTGTTGTTTAGCGTGTGCCTTTTCTAGTTTTTGCTTACTTCCTGTTGTTTATTTGGTTTTACTTTGTCTTGACCTTGATGGGAATAGTGTTGAATTCAAGAAAAGATCCAGCACCGTATCTGAAATCCTCCATTCTTTTTACTCTCTGTTCCTCTCGACACACACAAAGCCTGATCTGTATACTTTTTTTATTACCGTATTATTTTAAAGTCTAATTTTCACCTAGTTAAAGTTTGCCCCCCACAAAAAAGAGAGCGTGTGGCATGCTAAGCACTTTTTCTGCTACAGCAGCAGAAAGGACATCTTTGTGCGTGTATATATGCATATATATATTGTGTGTGTGTGTGTGTGTGTGTGTGTGTGTGTGTGTGTGTGTGTGTGTGTAAATGAGTGTTTTAAAGTGTTGTGTGTTATCAGAAGGATGAAACACCAGCACGGTAACAATGGGATTAAAGCTGAGCTTATGAAAGAAGCAATTAAATGGTATCTTATCTCATCTGCTTCTAACACCAAAAAGCTAGTTCATATTTTTCAAGTTTTCTCCTCTTCCTTGTGTCTGTTAGTGTATGGAGCTTCCAGGAAGACACTGCTGCTGATTGGTTGACAACATAACTGCCCTTTGGTCTGATTTTTCCAGCTGCACACGCTTTGCAAACATGTAATTTTTATTTATTCTGTTGATCCGTTATTCTACCAAGTTGTGTCCCCAAAAACAGTTTTGTTTAAACTGGAACTTGTCATCATTGAGCGTGCTGATGTAATCCAGAGTCTAGCACCTAGAACTACCATTTCCATTAATTTTGTTTCTAATTATTTTTTCTGACTCTCATGTAGCCGTTTGACTGACACTTGCAGCTCCTGTGTCAGTTATTGCTACTAGAGAGACCTGCTGGCTTCTTTTGTGTGTAAGGATCTGCAAAATTAGAAGACACAGTAATGCAAATATTAAGTGTCTGCATGCGGACTGCTTTAGTTTTTGCTTGTTCCAATCAGCCTAACAAAGGCTGTGATGGTAAAATTCACCAGTGTTAGATTGGAGTATTTATAAAGAGAACTTTTCTACAGCTCCAGCTTTATTGAGCCAGTGGTGACGAACTATCACCCCTTTACCCATAAACATTGGGTTTGGGCTTACAGTAATGTGAGTATCTGTTGTTGCTGACATATCTTTCACTTCACCAGAACAATGGTTGTGTTTTTACTAAAGGAAATCTAAAATGGATGTAGATTTGCCAAAACGGAGGCTGCACTGAAAATGCCGATACAGCAGCTGCTGTGTGAAGTCAAACACACTGCACTGCTGTACATTTTTAAAATGCTATATTTTTAATTTTTTGAAGAAAATGGATTGATTAGATGTTTTCTGATGCTCTCCTTTTTTTCTTTTTCTTTTTTTTGGTGGTGGTGGAGGGTGGGGAGTCGGGGTGTAACAGGGTGTACTCACAGCTATTACCTTTAATCATCTTTCACCTCTTCATTCTGAGTAGTAGGATGGATGAGAGGAAAGCAAAGAGGGGTAGCGGTGGGGGTAGTTGGATGGCTGATTGAAGAGGGTTTGTCAGGGTAATTCTCTCTGATGGCGGATTGGCCGCAGTGAGCGTCTGAGCTGCTACTTAGATTGAATTTGGTCTTTTTGTCCTCTGTGTTGGTCTTCGTTCTTTCTTTTCTACTCCTCTGTCCTTGAAGCCTGAGTCAAACATAAAAGTGGCTTTCAGGGAAGGTATGTCCTCCATATATTTATGTAATTGATTTATTTTTATTCTTCGCAGTTGGTTTTAAGTTCAGTTAGATCAACAGATAAGCTTGCGTAAGACAACAAGTCATTTTTATCTGAATTTTCAGTCAAACTGAAAGTGAGAGCTAAGATCACTGGAGGCAGTGTGGTTGCCTGCAAACAGCAGGTCAGTGCAGTGGAACCCAGGAACCCTGGAGATCGAACTGTGGGGACGTCTGCGCTCTAAACCGCTCCCTTTCTGATCTCCAGCCGATGGTGACAGAAGTTATTCAGTCAAGTCTGAGTTCAGCTGTTATGCCTTTTGGATCAGGAGTTGGTTTGTTTGTTTTTGTTTTGTTTTTTTACTCGCAAATTTGACAGTTATCATGAACAAGTGTAATTCGGGTTACTGACAGTTCTGTTCATTGCTTCCTGTGTACATGTCTGAGCTGGTTAAGGACATGAACGTTAAGGATTTTCAACACTCTGCTTTCCAACTGAAGTAGTGGCTCACCTCTTTAAATACATTTTTGTTATCTTTGTGGTTCATCTATTTATCTATTTATCCATCTATTGCATATTTTTAGTGAATGACGTTTACAAAAAGGTCAGAAGTTGGAACCCTCTGAACTTTGTCACAAATCTAAAATTCTGGGCAAAACCAGAACGATAAGTAAAGTTCCAGAACTACACAATTGGGTCTGAATTGGTGCACAAAGTCAACAGATGTTAATGTGAGTTTGTAGATTGCTGTTTCTATTGACATACACACATAAAGCCAACACCATTCATGTGTGTCCACAAAAAACAAAAGGCGAAATCATTCAGTGCTGTATGTGAACAGTGACATTGTCAGAATCAGAATAGTTTGTTAATCTTTAGGGGAGTTATGTTGTTACATTTGCACCAATAAGAACAGTAACAGACTGAACTAAATTAAATAATACAAAAAGTTACAAAATATAAGAAATAGCTCTAATATATACAATAGCTCCGATATAAATATCCGGGATATATATGATTGACATTTTACTCTAAACTGTATAACTTTCCTATTTATGTTCACTGTAGAGGATGTGCAAAACGGTGTAACTATTGTGTCCTGTGTAATGGATGTAATAGATCGTTTCTCTGTCATTCGTCTTTCCTCTTCTGTGCAGAGCTGCACGTATGCAGCTCCACCAGTCAGTCTATGACACTGCAAGATTGGCATTTTAGTGGGCTGACAGCTCAACGTTTACTAAATCAATGTGATAATTCTCTGTGGATTTAATATTTTCTGGCCCTTGCACAGTACACTTAGCCAGCTGATCTTTTTGCAAATACATAAAAATAAGTAGTGCAGAAGTACTAGAAAGTGATGGATGCTGAAGGAAAAACTACAAATGTAACCAAACTGTGAAACTGGAGACTTTAAAGCATCTTTCCTAACCATGCCATATGCAGTAGCTGTAGAGGGTGCAGCAGGCAGGCGTTCCCTTGGTTTTCAGGGCCATGAGACAGATAACAGCAAAGGCCCCACAGTAACAGATGCCTGTTCACATTCATGACTATTAGCTGCTTCCCCTGTGGCTGCCACGCAATCCATATATCATACAACACACACACTAACTACATTGGTAGTTTGATACAGACTCTGTTTTGTTCCTATTGCACGCTAAACTGATGGTACTTAAAAACACACACTGTCACACATTGTGCATATACTAAGTGACCCTGGCCTACACCCCTAGGGGGGGGTTCCCATGCTATTTAACCGCTGCTTTTGTTGGACCGGTCTATAGCCTAGCTTGGCACACCTTTTACTTACAAAGACCATTTCATTGGAAGGCAGTGGTTACTGAGGCCTGGGGGCGCACTGTGTGTGTGTGTGTGTGTGTGTGTGTGTGTGTGTGTGTGTGTGTGTGTGTGTGTGTGTGTGTGTGTGTGTG
>NW_005187499.1:1992361-1997610 GCF_000239375.1 Pundamilia nyererei
GTGTGTGTGTGTGTGTGTGTGTGTGTGTGTGTGTGTGTGTGTGTGTGTGTGTGTGTGTGTGTGTGTGTGTGTGTGTGTGTGTGTGTGTGCCATGGTGGGAAAGCCAAAGCACCGTGATCAGAACCTTGTCAATTTTCCAGTTCTTGCTCTTTTTATTGTTTGTTTTTTTTCTCTCCAACCTCCCGACTATATTGTGTTCAAACTAAAGCTGAAGATGTACTGTTCCCTAAAGAACTTTGCATTTTTATTTGTTCACTCACAAACAGCCCACTGTGGCTTTTGTTTTATCGATGGGTTTGCTGTGCATGCTAGTTAGGAGAAGCTTTGGTAGTCTGACTTAAATTGAAGAGCTGAGGGGAGACCGGGCACTAGTTTTTACTGTGTTGCCAGGTGACTGATTCACCAAGCCCAACAGCAGTAGCTGACTGGTGAGCAGAAGACTGAAGAATGCTTTTGATATCAAATACCACAAAGAAGGGGGAAAGTCTTCTTTTTTCCTTCTTCCTCTTCTTCTTTTTTTCTCCCTTATCATTTTTCCCCCCAAAGGCAGAGAAAAGCCACTCAGGGCTTGCTTGGAACCAGCTCTAAATGCTGCACTCAGTGAGTACCAGTTACTTTGTAGTAGAGAGCTACATTCCCCATGACAACAAGATGCAGAGACAAATCCCAGAAATGATGTGCAACATTATAAACCCCAGAGGTGTGGCCCTGCTGGCCATGTCGGCTAGAGACCAAAGGCTGACAGAGTCTGAGTGCAGAGCAGACAAACTCTGATCTAATTTATTCTGAGACAAACTGCTCATTTTGTTTAAAAAATGAGTACATTTAACAAGGATGTCAGAAATTACACCACAATCAGATTAAGGCAACACTGGCTGTTGTGCAGAGGTGTTTGTTGGATTAGTTTAACTGCATTAAGCTCATGATCTTCTTTAACATAACCCAATTAACACAGCTAGATTCTTTTTTCTCCCTGTTTAGCACTCACATATTCTTCTGATTGATTGTGAATTGAGCCTAAATAATTTGATCGGTCTGTCTTCTGATGTAAAGTGAAATGACAACAAATTTGCTAATAAACATTTTTATCCTTGAGCTTACGAAAATCCAATTTATTGGTTTTTTTTTTCTTAAACAGCAATATTGAATGAAATAACAAGGCCATGTGATTGTAACAGAGGTTTCTTAAAGTTAAAAACCAGGATCAAACCGTCTGCTCTACATAGCTCTCATTTTTCTGTTAGTCAGTTTGGTTGCAGAATTGCAATGTTCCTGTTTTGCTTTAGCCAAGTGCTCCTGCCAGCCTAGTTTCCTGGTGCAGCAGGAAGCTGTATTCACTGACAAAGCTCTGATAAAGCATTTATAACTACAGACAGACAACTGGCTGAACAGTTTCCAGCTAATGAGTGTGTGGGGGAGGGGATTTGTTTATTTTTTTCTTTCCAGCAGTTGGCGGTGACCAAAATTGAGTTTTTTAAAAAAGGTGGCTATCGATATCACAGACTTGGCTCAAGTGGCGTCTCTGGTAGGAATGAAGATTAGTGAGTGAAAAATGCAAGTTTCCTCCAGTATGATAAATGTGGTGTAATAGATCCGTTATGCTCTCTCTGTCTGTCGGCCCCTCTGTGTCATCATAGTTGAATCTCTCTCTGCTCCTTACAGCAGTGTATCATTGGTGTCTGCTAACTTCAGGGGGAGTTTCCCCATTGGTCTGCTTCTTCTCCCTCAGGTCCACTTTGAAAGGATCTCTTCCATTGTCGTGTGTGTGTGTGTGTGTGTGTGTGTGTGTGTGTGTGTGTGTGTGTGTGTGTGTGTGTGTGTGTGTGTGTGTGTGTGTAAGACTGCAGTGACACTTTTCTGCTGGTTCAAAGCAGAGAGAGGGGGTGTTTGACTGAAGGATGCAACTATAAGATCTCAGTGTGTTAATATGTCACTCTATACACAAACACGCACATGCACACACTTTGGAACCTGCCTCTCCCTGAAGCTTGAAATCTTAGAGCTTGTCTTGTGCCACTGCATTGTATGATATTTCATGCCTAGCTAATGATCCTCACATTGACTTTTCATTGTAGAAATGCAGTATGCAATACAATGGAAGATATTCGAGCCGCGAACGGGGCTACATTTACTTACACACAGACACACACAACATATGTATTCACAGCACTGATCGTACGTTTTTTCCCCCTGTGGCTTTAAAGTGAGACCGGGCTGGTTTTGTGTCATAAGAAAGGCATTTTCATTCATACTCTGGCAGGTTTGGAACGTTATGTGCACAGCAGCTGTGCATGAACACACACTGAAGTCTAGTCTGTCACTATGTGTGTTTGCAAGCATGTGTGCGCTTCCCTTTTTGATGATGGCACCAAAAAGAGAAAATCCACACCATTATCAAATCCTTCTTTTAATGTCTGTAGTGCCAGCCAAGGGCTTCCATTCACTACCCTTATCTTTTTGCTTGCTTTGATTCTTCTTAACAATTAATATGCTTAAAAGTCCTGTAGGGCAGTTACTCAGTTCAGTCCATCTGTAGTGTATGTGGCAAACTGACTCTCAGTCTAAATCTCTCTCTCTCTCTCTGTTAAAACTGTAAATAAGTAAAGGTATACACTTGAAGGGTTTTTTTTTATTTCTCATCTGACTGTTGGATTGTGTTGCTTGCAAAAATCACAAGATCTTGTCTGTCCCTTCTCAGGCACTGATTGAAAACTTAATCTTCCCTTTTATAATAGACACAGCACACATTAGACCTTCATGTGAAAACAAAATAGGCTTTGGATCAAAGCGGTGGTCAAAGGATGGAATATACAGCAGTGAGTCGAGGATTTGCACACTTGATTTTCTTTTTAAGACTGTAGGAGAATCTGTTGTCGTGTCAATGCCATCTGCATTTTAAAGCACAGTACTAAAGTTGGCCAACACACAGCCAGATTGAAGTAAAAGACTGGTTACATAAGTCTTGATCTGACTAAATTCTCGAGAAATAAGCAAAGCTTTCCTAGTGTTCCTAGAACCGGCCTGGAACCACATCTGAACATGAAACTAAACCGGAATCCTGAACTGAATACCCAAATTATACAAAGAACTGTGAGCTTTAAAAGTCTAGTTCTCAGCAAAGTTTGCGTTTGTACAAGCTCCCCATAATCTCCAGTGGGAGTGTGATAAAATGAAACTTTAATAGCCCCTGTGGGGAAAGTGGATATGATCACAAATTTACCCGACGCATCATTCTACATTATATTAAATTTAGCATTTACCAGAGGCTTTCATCCGGGGAGACCTGTACCAGCGTTACTAGGTTTTCATAAGCATATAAAGTACTTTTTTTTCCTTCCCCCCCTCTAAGAAACTACGTTGCCTTCACATCTGTTTGAACTGATCAGGAGAGAAAATGTTTAAGTATGCTTGGAGAATCCTCCCAGTGCTTTTTGCTAATTTAAGCATGCGCATGCAGAGACCTGTGAGCTCACTGGCCTCCATGCAGGGCCATCACCAAGCTCTCTACACTGTCTTTCCAAGCTCTATTCATTAATTCATTTCTTATTGGGACGGAGATAACAGGATTAGTGCTCCAAGCATCCAGGAGTCAGCAGGGAGGGAGGGGGACCCTTTAACCCTCTTCCCTGCTGCAGACAATGGCTGTGTGTGTGTGTGTCCTTGCCAGATGGGACCAGTGCCTCTTTTAACTAAGAAAATCAGAAACACACACACTGTATTCTCTAGCCCTCATCTTTCTCTTGGTTGGTGTCCAATCATCCACTCCTCTCTATTGTCTGCTGGCTTCCAGCTGGGCTCTGTTGACACAACCAAGCATCAGTCATTTTGGCCAAGTATTGCTTTTATACTAGAGATGATTGATTTGGATGCAGAAAATTAGTAACATCTTGATGATATGACATATTTAATAGAATTATGACAGCAGGTTCACTTACAAGAAAACCTGTTATTTAGTTGTTATGTAGTCTTCAGAGGTGGAACTTTTAGCTTTGAGTCATATATCAGTGTTATATGTGTTACTTGGGTAGGCCTCCCAGATATATTAATAGTATTTTTTTTAAACTTCAGTGTTGCGGCGTTTTGCAGTATCATTCTGCTGGTCTGCTCTCTTCTCCTGCCATACTGCAGACCTCAGTGACGCAGTCATAGGTCACAATTTCCGCCTGTCCACGGTAGTCCTTGTTCTGTTCTCGAGATGTGCTGCAAGCTGGAAGGGTTCTCAAAGCAGGGGCTGAAGCAGGTCCACGACTGCTTCGTGCACCTCTGCACTGAGCTTGCAAGCGCTCCTAGGCCTGTCCACGGGATCTCCTGGATGCTGGGGATTATTGTAATGTGCCATTATTTATTAGTCTGATTGATGTTGGTCATTTAAAAACAAAAAACAAAACAAAAACCAAGTCATAATTGGCATTGTTTAGTGTTTGTGTGGCATCCAAGTGTGTTCGAAACATAGATTGGAATTAGTATTGAAATTATTATTCAATAGTTCCTTAGAGTAGTGTGTGAATGTGCGTGTGAAAGGGTGAATGACTGAATGTAGTGTGAAGCGCTTTGGGGTCCTTAGGGACTAGAAAACCACTATACAAATGCAGGCCATTTACCATTTACTATTTACATAAATTACACAATTTAATGAAGGTCGCGACTCACTGTGCAGAATCTCCATGTAGCATAAACAGACCTCTTTGGACATCAGTGGCTGGTTTGGGGTTTATGTGGCTCTCAACAGTTTTTAATGTATCTTGAAAACAGCTGTTCTCTCTCTACCTGACAAGCTGACATAACAATGGTATGTAATGTGTTTGTAATGGTGTGATACCCAATGTGGTACCTCTTACAATTCTGCAAAAACTATGAGTTAAAGATTGTTTGCTGGTTTGCGCTTTTGTTTTTTCTTTCTTTTCTCTCTCTGCAACAGCGCTTTACCCTTTCTTACACAATCCCAGTCCCTTCCCACCCCTTCTTTCCTGCTGCTGAGACAGACTCCTCTCCCTGTTACTGTGGAGAATCTAGCAGCATGCATCCCAGGAATGCAAGCATACACCACATTCCTACGCACACACACTCACAACCACCCAGTGCCCTGCCAGCTTTGCGGGGTCATTGTATTTGGCACGTGGGCGCGCTCTCTCTCGCTCTCTCTCGCTCTCTCTCGCTCTCTCTCGCTCTCTCTCGCTCTCTGTCTCTCTCATATGTACACAATTACACACACACACACACACACACACACACACACACACACACACACA
>NW_005187499.1:1997630-2007475 GCF_000239375.1 Pundamilia nyererei
ACACACACACACACACACACACACACACACACACACACACACACAGTCGCCCCCTGCCTGACTCCTGCCTTGGCAGACAGCTCCTGCTGAGTAAGGAGGCCCTTGCACTCTCTCTCTCTCTCTCGATGCTTCCCTTTAGGTCCGTGCAGTTCCCTCATCTCTTCCTACAAATTTAACATGTCCTCAACCACACGCAGATTGAATGAATGAGTAAACCCAGGGCACTCCCATCCTCACCCGTTATTTCCTGATGCCGGTTTCTGGCTTATCAAACCCTTGAAAGGGTTTTACCGTCAGCCATTTTCCAGCACCGCTAAGCCCCGCCGCATCCTTCCATCCGCCACATCGTAACTGGATGTGAAGATTAAACTCTGGCCATTAGTCACGTCTTTATTCTCCTGCCGGCAGTAATGTTTCAACAAATAAGAATTAGAGGTGGGGCGTCTGGGATTCAGGCAGCTACATTTAACCTTAAGCTACAGGCAGTGTTTCACAATGGTAGCTAGTGTATAGCCGGGCTTGCCCGGTCCCCTCATTGTGACTCATATGAGTTATCAATGGAAGCTGCTGCTGCAAAAAAGAGAGTTAGCTTAAAATGGACAACGTCTATATGTTGGAACAGTTGTGTTAGCATCGCTAGGGGGAACACACTGAGCATGCACGCTGACTCTTGATTACAGGATTTGTGCTCTGAATGGCATCTGACTCACTGGAACAACTGTTAAGCTGCTTTCCATACAATCACTACTGTCCTGTAAGCCATATAGATAATAACAGTATTTAGGGCTAGTGAAAAGAGGGCACAGTGTGTTTTCTTTAAACCGTGGCACTGTCTCCTATGCACTAACTACACTAACACTATATGAAAGCATAGCTGTGGTGTGAGAGGAATGGGCAGAACTCCTCTCAGTTCATTCTATGTTAAGTTTTGCAGGGATCGAGGAGAAGGCGCGTGCGTGTAAGGCATGAAGTGTTATTCCCCCATATAGCAAACAGGTTGATTTGTCGGTTTCTATCACCACTTTAATGTTTTTGGCTTTTCATTTTGATTTCTACTCCAGCGCTGATTTCGAGGTATTGTCTGAGTGATGACACCTATGATTCAGGAGAGTACTGCAGCAAGTACTTGCACCATTAGCGCTAGTATGAATGGTACAGAGCTTTGACGTCACCCTTTGCACATAACACGACCAATGTGAAGAGTATAATGGGCCCCTAAGAGGTAGCCATTCACTGAGTCATCATCAACTGAGTCATTCTTTCAGATCTAACATGTCTTTTTTTTCTTGTGGTCTATACATTTACGCTCAGTTTCCAGGAAATTGCATTTTCACCTAAAGCACGCCCTTACATGCCTCCCCATTTCTCACAGTGAGAAAAGCACATTTCAAGTTGGAGGAAAAGAACAAAAACAACAAACCTATAAAGAGGGGGGAAGTGGCCAAACTTATCGAGAAAGTCACCCCTCTAATAACCAATAACTGGAACCTGTTTGTTCTCCTCTGTATTGCTGTGATTTGCTTTGATAATCAAGGCTGTTTTCAGTGTTGGCTCCACCAGTTATTCCATTTCTTCTTGGAACAACTGTGGGATTGACCAGCTGTACAGACCTTTACAAACTGGCTACTTTTATATCAGGTATGAATTCAGAGTTGGATCCAAGTCTTACTGAACATGGTGGTCAAACACAGCTGTACAATGTTCTACACTTGATTATGGTTTGGGTCTTGATATTGATTAGTTTGATACTAGCACTGTTTAATGCTGCATAATTGGAGCTGGTGCCGCTTCAGAGGCATTGTAATCTGCAGTAAAGCTGAGCTTCTAATCTATGACTCAGCTGCTGGTCATGTTCCAAATGTTGCTTTCCTCTTCTCAAAGGTATCAATTTGTTTTTCCTTTATGAACTCATGTTAAAATGTATGCCACTAAAGTTAGTGACTAAAACTGATGCATCAGTAATTGGTTGACTTCTGTTGCTAAGGATGGAAGACAAAGGTTTGTCGGATAATGGAAAGTGTTTTGATTGAGGTGTGTTTGCCCTTCGTGAGGTTAGAACTTGCCAGGCCTTGACTCAAAAAACTTGAAACTTGTTTTGAACCCATCCACTTACTTCCCAGCACTGCAAGTGAGGTTTAAAAGCAAAACACACAAAAAAAGCCTATCCCAAATATCAGTCCAGCGCTCTCCACAGCAGCCAGCTGAGTCTTGTTCAAGTTCCTCTGTGTTTCTTATCCCACTCTTATTTCTGAGATGAAAAGCGAATTCTGTTGCTTCTGTTTTGTAGCCCGGCACTGGCTCTCTTCACTGGAATCTGACGATCACAACTCTTTAAGTGTCAGGCGTCTTTGTAGCACCACTTTTCTTTATACCTGAGAAGAGAGGGAGAAATTGTGTGTGTCTTTTTATGTGTGTGTGTGTGTTTGTGCATTTCATTGTCATGCCAAGGACAAGCGGGCTTGTCCCGTGCCAAGTGGTGCCAAGCCAGCTGGCTGTCGCTCATGCTTTTGTTTTGTGCTATGCTCAGTATTCAGCCCACAACACGCATTGTTGTGAGGAGTCTTTCACTCACTCTCCCTCCCTCGTCGTCCTCTTTCGCGTGTGCGTTTCTGCATGTGTGTCCTTTATGGCCGTGACCTTGATGTGGCGTAAACTAGAAACACAAGTGAGCCCAAAAGAATTAGAAATCAAACACCGCTGCATGTAATTGCCAGCTTAGTTGCCACTGGTGTTTAACTTCGGACATACAGTACCTCTGATTTCTGCTCGTGCTACACCAAAGAGGTGAAAGGTCATGCGTGACTTAAATTGTGTAAAGAGTATTAACACGAGAAGCTCTGAAATGACACATGCTTCTTCAGTGGCAGTGCTGGAGCACTACAGTAAACTTCTCTCAGTCCTTGACTGTAAGCACAGTAAAAGAGTGAATCCACACTTCATGTCACCATATTTAAAGTTAATAAAAGAATAGAGATTTGTAACCTGAAATGTATACATGTGTTAACTCTTCTACAAAGAGTCAAATGTGGTCAAAAACATCCAGTTTAAACACATCAGAGTCTAAACTCCAACCATGCGACACAGTGAGGGTCTCCTAGTCACACTAGGAGAAAACGTTGATTGGAGATTGCAGCACGACCAAAGTTACTGTGACCGTGTGCAAAGTACATACGATCTGGTTGCCTTCGAAGACCAGGACCAGGTCTGGGACCATTCTTATTAACTCATCAGCTTCGAGCTCAAGTTTAGAGTTCTGCGGGAAATCTACGTTCTAACTTGTGGAGCAACCGGAAACTCTTTTTATCCCTACACTGCAGAGATAAAAGGCAGTGTAGTTCCGTAGGTTGTTACAATGTAGGGTTAAAATGAGGTTCCAGTTATTGCGGATGTATCAACTAAGATCTGATGCAGAAGTATAATTCAGGGGTCAGTTGTCAGGGGATTGTTTGATTGCTGGGATTTTCTCTCTATTATAGCCCCTTTCTACTAATACCTACTCTGCTTTTCTCAAAGTTATTTTTTAGTACCTGGCCAACTTGGGTTCCAAGCGAGCTCGTTCATTCTAAATATGTGATGTATATAGACTGCATGCAAGTCGATGACTCCTTCACAAAAGCCAAACCCGCCATTTTTGAGTAGAGGGAGATGGCTACACAAAAAATGCAGTGGTCCCCGAGTCTGACAAAAAGCCACAGACTGAGCAGCAAGTATACCATCCCATCAACGTCCTCCATTGTTGTGTTGTTTGTGTTGCATACAAATTACGTCACAGGACTTTCAGCCATGTTGCTATAACAACCCCCAGCATGTTTGGTGGTACTCAATTATTATGGGTAAAATGTATGGAGCCGAGCCAAGCAGGTACTAGTAGAAAAGAGACTTTATCTCAGGGTCTTTACCTTACACTAAAGAGCTCCTGCAACTGTTGTGATTTGGTGCTATACAGATAAAACTGAACTGAATTGAACTACTTACATTTATAAGAATCACAACCGGTTTTCCCACTCACGAGAAGGTTCTGTTTTTTCTCTAGTGCCATTACAGAGCATGTGGTTTTAGAATGGGAGCTACATTGGGACTACTGTTAACGCTATTTCCTTTCTCATCAGCAGCCTTTGTTTGTACTAGAGTGTTTATTTCCCCGTCATGTTTTGGGTTTTACAAAGCATTATTCATACAAAAAAATTAGGGGAAGAAACACTCTCCAAGCTAGCTAACTGGGAGCCTGATTGTAAACAGGACTGCATGTTATTGAAAAGATGCATTTATATTGTTGACTGAAGCCTTTCAAAATAAGTTGCATATCACGTTCTTTTGTGCATGGCAGTTTTAGTTATGAAAACACATCGGTCTCAGGCTTTTGTTTGATAGACAAGAAGGTTTTTTTCTTTTTAAGTGTTATGCAACAGTCCTATTTTAAGTCCTTTTTATTGAACAGCATTTAAATGCTCTGGCACTGCCGTTTCCACATTGAGGCCAAAAAAAACAAAAAAAAAAATACAGACTGGCTTGACAGATTTAAACTGGGGTGGTAGAAAGAGAATGTCTCAAAAGAAGTTGATTGGCTGGTTCTCCCCATGTGGTGAACCATGAGAGGATATGTTTAAAGTGTCTGTTCATTAATATTCATGAGAGTGCAATCCTGCAACCCCCTTCGCCCTCCCACCTCCTGCCGCCTCATGTGTCCAAAGCTGTTTTTAAATCTACATAATTTGGGTTGAAGTGCCTTTCAGATGGCCTTCCCTGTTCCAACACTTTGAAAACAAGGGAGAGACACACTTATTAATCAGCCTCTTATTGTATACGCCTGTGTGTGTCTGTGTCAGCGGTGAGCAAGGATAGGTGGCTGCAGAGAAGGAGTTAGTAAGAAAGGAAAAGCAAGTTGCACACAAGTAGAGTGAGACGGAGTTACATGTCAAATGAGATGAGGAAGACTCGTGCTGAAGTTACATTATGGCTTAAAAAGGCAAAACCCGCTGACATGGTGAGATGTTGGTCAACCACAAGAGCAAACTGCCACAGTGGTTTTAGAAAACAAGATGTTGAACCTTTCCATGCACATCCGTGCAATTAGTTATTCTCTGGTGTGTCTGATCGCTTTAAGAGAGAGCACATGGGTAATGTATCTCAACTTTAAGAGTTTTTGATTGGTTGAGCTTTTTATTTGAATGAAAAAAAAAACCTGTTGTACCAGTAGCCCACATGCTCACGCCTACTCTGTCTATGCAGTATCCTGTAGCCCCAAACTCTGAGAGTGGACAGACCTTCTCCATGGTCTTTTTGGCCATGTCAAGTTTCCATCTGTGATTGGTTACCATTAACCACACGAATGCAACTCCAGATATTGATTGGCTAGAATGAAGAACCATGGTCAGTCCCTCTTCTCTCCTCTCCTTCACCATCACCAGTAAGGCTACTTTACAAGTCAGCCTGTAAGCCTTAACTAAACCAAATCTGCATTCACACCTGAATTCTTTGTATTCTCATTTCTATTTATTTATTTATCTTTGGCCTCACAATCAGTTGCAAGACGTTGCATGACATCTCCAATCTAATGTCTATTATGCTTTGCCCAAGTGGAAACCCAACATCATTCCGGTTACTGAAGTCCTTTTGAAGTATGCGGCTTGGATCACATGCATAGAGCAGCTTGGTGACATCAAGAAATGCCACAGCAGCAACCTGTGAACAAATGTGATACAGGAATGGCAGTTGCTAGGTGATTAGCAGCTGATGAACTTTGAAAGTGAGGGTAAGGGAGAGATCTAATGGGAGGGGATGTGAAATGTTTGGATGGCTTCACTCAAAAACAGTTTGTTAGAAACACTGAGTTATTCTTTTCTTTTTGAGATTTGCTCACCATGATGCAGTCCATCTACTCTGTGCACTCTATTTAAAAAGATAAACATTTCAGTTACACTCAAACAGTACATTACATTTTAAACAGCACAGGATCCAGAATGGAGCCCTGGGGGATTCCATATAATAAAAATATGTAAAAGTGATTAAAGGTCTATGCCTTCATCAAGTACTAAAGGGAACATACAGCTATTTGTACATTCCCTTTTTTGCAGAGTACAGTCACAGGTTAAATTAAGCTAGGCCTGCAGTTTTTCAACAGTTTTTCTGAAGGCATTTCTTTCAAAGAAATCGCTGAAGCGTAAAAGAATGTAGGTCCAGGTTGGGTTTTTTTAAGACATTTCACAATAGCAGTTTTCATTGCCAGAGGGAAATAGCAGAGGGTAGAGGACGGCTGACAAATACCTGCTCTTGATTTCCTTGACAACTGAACACTCTTAAAAAGCTTGCTGCAGGTCTGGGCCCAGAGAAGAAGGATTTGAGCTGAGATTTATTTTTTAGCCACTGGGAAACGTAGATCTGTCCTTTCACGTTGCAGGGAGGTTTTTTTTTTCTCCCAATATTACATTTATAATTATATGTAATTTATATAAGCTTTGTTTGAATGAAAACCTTGTATACTAGCAGCCCACATGCTCACATGCATTCTGTCGATACGTTGTTATTCTCAGCCCTGCGTTGTCTGTACGGAGCCAATTGGAAGGTTTGCATCACTGTTGGTTCAGTCTTAACCCATCCGTGCACTGTGTGAATCCGAGCTATTGTGATGGGTTGGTGTATGTGTGTGTGTGTGGTGCCATACTGAGTGTGGCCAGCAGGCGTGCTCCCGATCTCTCCTATCTGCCCTATATTACCAGCTTGGAGGAAAATGAATGAGACCCTCATAGTGAAGAAAGCAGAGCAAAGTGTAATCTGGGAAACAGTTTATTTCAGAGCACGCTGATGGGGAAAGGGGGGACAAGACGAAAAAGAGCAATTGAATGACTGAATGGAGGAAGTGAGAGAATGGTCTGCCCGGCATTGTGTGTCCCTCAGTGTGTATCGTAAAGGTCTGTGTCCCTTTCTCGCACCCCAGTTCTGTGTGTGTGTGTGTGTGTGTGTGTGTGTGTGTGTGTGTGTGTGTGTGTGTGTGTGTGAATGAATGTCTAGTGATTGGAAACCTTTTTCTTTTGTAAACTCAAGTCCCTGCCAGAGAGCATTGTGGCGCATTGTTTACCAGCCTCCACTTCTTTGTTCTGCCTCTCTTTCTGCATGTGTGTCTGCGCGCGTGTGCACGCACTTTGTGTATTCTTGTGACAGTTGACATTATCAGATGATTGCTCCCACGGCTCAGCTGTGTGTGTTCACGCACAAGCATGCCTGTGGTTGTGTATATGACGGCAGACATTATTGGATTGGTGTGTGTGTGTGTGTGTGTGTGTGTGTGTGTGTGTGTGTGTGTGTGTCCATGAACAGCTGCATGCTTTTATGTGTCATGGTCGACATTACTGCACGACTGCCGGTGTAAATGTGTGCTTGTTTTCCATTCAATGGTGGCTTGTGGTTCAACACTGAAATGAAGAGTAAGAGTTACCTTGTGTGTCACACATGGTACTGCTGGAGCTGAAACTCTAGTGCGGTGTCGTGCTGCAGGTCAAATGGTTCTAGTTTGTGTTGCAAACTCGGTGGTGGCTGTTGTCTGGTGCCCACTGGCTTTTTTTGCTCTTTTAATCCATGTAAATCTCTAATGCTTTTTTCATTCAAAGCTTGTGCTCTGCAGCCAAACCTGAGTCAAAGCAATAGACCTGTTTTTAGATTGTAGGGTACAGCCTAAAAATGTGTCGCAGCTGAAAGGACTTGAACACAAGGATAAGGAAAGAACTGCATTTCAAGACATTTGTAACAATTGTACATTGTGTTTGTAGAGCTATCTCTCTGACATGAGCATATTCATGGAATCCCCTCTCTGTTACATCATATGCTGATCCTGTCTTCCTCCTCTCACCCCCAGCTGGTTGTGGCAGATGGCTGCCCCTCCCAGAGGCTGGTTCTGCTGGTGGTTTCTTCCTGTTGGGCGTTTTTCCTTCCTACTGTCACCAAAGCACTTGCTCATTGGGGGTTGTCTGTATGTTTGTTGTGTCTTTAATACAAAGCACCTTCAGGTGACTGTTGTTATGACTTGCCTCTGTATAAATATAACTGAACTGAATGCATAGCACAGAGCAGAAGGAAAAAACAGCTGCATGAAGCAGAATGTTTAAAGCAGTCTGAAGCTTGAAAATGTCTTGTACTTGAGCAAAGCTCATTATTTCAAACCTTGGTTTCACCACTGTAACAGTATGTAGCTCCATAACTATTTGGACAGTTTTTGTCATTTTTGGCTCAGACTTTCAGCTTTTATATGAGCAGTTTAATAAAAGTACTGCATTAACTGTTTCACAGCGATCTTTTAATGTATAATCCACCATGTCTAGAAGTTCAAAATAATTGTACAAACCCACGGACATAATACCACCAACATAATAAGTAGTACTTTATAACTATAAATGGTCTATAAAGTTTTGCGGCTCTTGAAAGTTTGGTTGATCTCGGCCCTGCCACATGAAACTTCAGCAAAGGTTGCTGTGTTGCTGAAATAGCAGACAGTATTCTTATTTTTTTAATTTTCTTAAACAGTGCTGCTGTCGGTGTGAACACTGTAAACCTCAGAGACGCAGCCCGGCTGCACTGACAGATGCTCCTATTTGAAATAAATAAATGAACCTCCACTGGAGGATAAAGCTCACTTTGTTAAGCTTGATCCCAGCTTTAGATGGCGGATTCAATAGAGTAGACAGCCTGTGTCCAGTATGATGCTATAGTGGCTTTGTGAACAGAGCTTGCATCATTCACACATCCTTTTTGAGGTGGTTAAGCTGCTCCCCCTCTTCTGTTAGATATTGTTTTTCTGATATGATGTTTATGGTACTTAGGTTCCACTTTTAATTTTCTTTTCATCTCTCGTTCATCTGAGAAAAGTGGTTTAAATTGCAAAGCAAGAAGCCCATCTTTCGCCATCCTCCTCCCTTTTAGTAACTGCTTGCCTCACACTCTCCCCCAGCTTCCTCCACAAGGCCTCCTGGCTGTTGCCTGCCTGCCAGCCGCCTCTCACCCATTGTGGGCTAACAATGGCAGGCGAGGCCCCAGCCTCGAGGCCTGCAATGTGGACCTTTTTTTTAGAGGGGGTTGTCGAGGTAGACAGTGCTTGGGGAGAAGGAGTGTGCGCTTGCCTGTGAAAGGCTGACTCTTTGGAGGCAGCCAGTAGGGGAGGGAAGCCAAGAAAAAGCAGGTCACGCCCAGATTAAGATTCAATGTATGTGAATGTCTGCCTACGTCAGCAAGCAGGCCCCGGGTACATGGTGGTGGGTGTGGGCAGGAGAAGACAGATAAGGGGAGCTGGGATTCTCAGGATGTTCGGGGTGCCATGCTGGCTAGCTGGATACAAGGAGAGAGAAAACAGGGAGGGACATGAGACTCAAACTTAAAGGAGTAGAAATGGAGACATAACAGTGGAATTAGGAGAAGTGCATGTGTATGTTTTTGTGGAAATGGAAATATGGAAAGGGGAGGAGGAGGTAGCAATCAGTGTGTCTGGACCTCCTTGTTTGTCTTGTTTCAGCTGTTGTAGCTCAACACACCTTCAGGGTGTCTGTGTGTTTGTGTCCGCGCTAGGGGGAGTCTTAATGGGGCAGCAGTAGCGTCATAATTCATGCAAGACAAACCTGATTTGGTGATGCATGCTTCCTTTGTGTTGTATTTGGGGATGAGTGCAGGGGTGGGTGGCTGGGGGGTCTCTGCAATACACACACACACACACACACACACAATCAAATTCCCCTCTGTTTTGGGCCCCATCCCCATATGGTGGCTTGGCTTGATGAGAGCTTGATGAAGTCAACCAGAAGTCCCCCCCACCTGTGTGTGTGTGTGTGTGTGTGTGTGTGTGTGTGTGTGTGTGTGTGTGTGTG
>NW_005187499.1:2007501-2011013 GCF_000239375.1 Pundamilia nyererei
GTGAGTGAGTGAGTGAGAGATGAAGAGAAGAAGGATGTGTGTGAGTCGTCAGCTTGTATACTGGCTTGCAAGCTGTTTTTCTTTTCTTTTTTTTTGTTTTTTAATTATTATATTTCATTATTCATGTTTCATGCATGGCTGTGCATGGCGAGCAGTGATCAGCTCCACAGGGGTGGAGGCTAATCAGGGGGGTTGGAAAGGTTTCTAAACTCAGATGTGGAGACGGTCCAACAAAACCACAAATGTCATGACCTTTTGTGTGAGACAAAATTGTTCGTTTTTTCCAACACAACCGAAGAAAATCTTCTCGCAGAAGTTGAAGCCGAACATAACTACAGAGACTATTTATTTTCCAATTTGCGAAAACCTACAGCGCCAGCAGGGATTGAACCAAGTCCATGTCTGAATTTCTTTTGTTAGGATAGGAGACTCAGCGGGACTAGCTTGTTACTATGGTAAATGGGCAACTGAATTAACCAGTAAACCAGCAGCACTCACTTTTATTTCCCCTTGGCTTGCTCAGATCCAAATTCAGATTTTTTGAATCTTAACATCTAAAATTATCTGACACGACTGGCTTCAAAGTCGGAGCAATTTTGCACCGTTTTTGTCAGAATTAAAGCTGAAACACAGCAGCGTTTGCCCTGAATTGTTGACGTGCTGTACTGTACTATGCAAAGCATCAAAAACGTATTTAATTATTCATACTGTGTGTGTTTAGTTTTTGCTTTTGGGGGGTTTTTTTTGCTAATTTTGTGCACTTGTGTATCCAGCACACTTTGCTTCAGAAGCACCATGAGAGCGTGACATGTGTTTGACAAGCCTGGGTCAACACTCACCACTTCTAAAAGTTACTTTTGCTCAGCCTTCACACGCCGATCTGGCAGCTCCCGTCACACTTTTGGCTTTTTAACCGTACAGTAAACAAAACGCACAGATTAATAAAGCTGGATTTGTATTTGAAATGTTCCGCTTTGTGCTCAATTGTGTTTGTGCGCTAGCTACAAATGCTCGGCTTTGTGCCTCTGTTCCTTCTGTGTGTGCATACACAAACGGCATCACAGCAAGCTTTTTCTTTCCCTTTCTGTTTTTTTTTTCTTTTGCCACCCCACCGTTCCTTGTGTTGTGTTCGCCAACTCAGAATGGAGCCATTTTGTCTCCTTCAGTTCCTGAAATGAAATATAAGCCTCTTAAATGCATACTTATCTTGCCCTGCAGACTGTGCATGAAGAACAAATACACACACACACACACACACACACACACACACACACACACACACACACACACACACACACACACACACACACACACAAGCTAAAGAGGCATTGTGATGCCAGCCCTTGTTGTTCCTAAGACAGCCGCTGCATGCATATGGCAGATGGTTGTTCCTTTGCTTTGCATGCCGCCATAATAAACAAAAACCGTGGCTAAGGCCACAGCAGGTTTAGGAAAAGGGCAAAGTGCGCAGGGAGACTGAGAAAGAAGAGACAAAAGGGCAACAGAGGGAGAGACGCATAGAACGGCCTCTGCATACGTAAACACGAGCAGGAAACCCGTGCTTGTTTAAATGTGCACGCGTGTGCATTAATACTACGTGCGTAGCTTACGTAGATGCACACATTTTTATGAATTTACTTAAAAGTATGACACGAGTATTCACAAATTTTGCTACAGGCAAAGGTTGACCATACGCCTGTAGCCCGTATATGTAATCCAAATCATAAGTCCAACATACCTGTGCTACATGTGTACACGAGTATATACAGAATGTGTATACGTCAATGGTAACTAAAGGGTGAATCCAGTGCAGTAACAGTTAACGTGTGTGTGTGTGTGTGTGTGTGTGTGTGTGTGTGTGTGTGTGTGTGTTAGAAGCAAGTGGAATTAATTGAATTTCTGTACAATGGGTTTCACAGGAAGTGGCTACTAGCAGAACAGATACGAAGGAGGCTGTTTGACAGATTTTTTTTTTGTACCCTTTAGGCACGTCTCCACTTTAGATTGCACTGAGCAGCTTATTTACATATTCAGTTCTGAGTGGCTGATGTGACACTTGGGTGCTTTAGTTTCTGTGGGAATCAACGCAAGTCTGACATGAGATGACGCCCAGTGTGCTGTGGGACCCTTGTGTAAGGGGAAAATTTGCTTTGCATCCTTACAACGCCGATGCCTCGTGTTGCAGGTTAGTCCCTCTACGGAGTCTGTAGCTCTTCTCGGTGCATGCACATTGATCAGTCATAGTATTAAGACCACGTCATTATGGTACCTGTTAGTGGGTGGGATGTATTAGGGAGCAAATTAACATTTTGTTATCAAAGTTGATGTTAGAAGCAGGAAAATGCACGATAAGTGTAAGGATTTGAGCGAGTTTGACAAGAAGACATATTGTAAGGGTAAGACGACTTGGTCAGAGCATCTCCAAAACCGCTGCACTTGCGGGGTGCTCCCGGTCTGCAGTGGTCAGTGTCTATCAAAAGTGGTCCAAAGAAGGAACAGATATACCAGCTACCTAAGCATTGTTCCAAACCATGTACACCCTTTCATGGAAATGGTACTCCCTGATGGCTGTGGCCTCTTTCAGCAGGCTAATGCGCCTGCCACAAAGCAGAAATGGTTCAACAATGGTTTGAGAAGCACAACAATGAGTTTGAGGTGCTGACTTGACCTCCGAATTCCCCAAGTCTCAATCCAATCAGGCATCTGTGGGATATGCTGAACAAACGAGTCCAATCCTGAGTTGGGAGGTGCAGGCCCCACCTCCCAACTTACAGGACTTGAAGGATCTGTTGCTTCTTCTAACCCAGATTTGTAGGCTTCACCACATGCAAGCAAGTGACTTGACTCTCTAAGTGTTTGCAGCATGATAAATTGCTTTTGCTCTGCCCTTTGTAAGACAAGGCCACGGCACAGTAATGCCTCTATGCTGAAACAGTGCAAACAACAGGCCACAACAAAAAAAATGTGCCCTCCTTATCGTTAATGTAGCCTTGAGTGAACTGGGAATGCTGCAGTGTATGACATTGTACTAAAGCCCTTTAACTCTGCTTCACCTCCACACAGCTTCAGCTTTGTCTTCCCCACAATGGTTGTGTGTGCGTGTGTGTACATGTGTGCATTTCTGCTCTCAGGTTTCTGGTCCTGTATCCTCCTGAAAAGCTGAAAGCACCATTTATAGTGTTTCTCCTCACCAAGTAACCTTCATTCTAGTGTCGCTCACAATGCTATGAATCAACCAAATGACTCTCCATTAAAAAGCGGAATGTGTTAGAGTCTTGAAATGGACCGCTTCAGCTTGCTTTCAAAGTAGACAAATCGAGTCCTTGATTGAATTTCACGCACGTCAAGCAAAGGATGTCAGCCATCCATCCACACAAGCTTTTATCTCAGTCAAGATGGCTCTAAAATAGCACGCGCAAGCTCTGCCTTATGTGTTCTTGCTCATTCTGATGGTTGTGACCGGTCTTTGTCTGTCCTTATCTCTTTTCGGCAAGTATTTTGCAGAACATGCT
>NW_005187499.1:2012401-2015987 GCF_000239375.1 Pundamilia nyererei
TTTATTTTTTTTCTGTAAGTACCGCTTCCTGTGGAAGCTCTGCTCTTTTGCATCGCTGTTGCCAGTGGTAGTCTGTGTTTTTGCTCTGCAGCAGCCTCCGACAGCTCGGAGTAAGCGTGAATGACAAACATTTCTCCACCTTCTGCAGGCTCCTGTACAAGGACCACCGTTGCTTGTTCCTGTCCGAGACGAGTCTGTTCACCAAGTCACACAGAGACATGCTGTTTGATATGGTGGTGGTTAGTATATGGAGTCGAGGGCATCTAAGGGTTGTTGTTTTTTTGTTTTTGTGGGGGGGTCCCTTTAATTAGCCACCCATCAATATCACTCTGCCAAATGCTGCGCCTTCATTTTGACGCCCACACAGGATTACTGCACCCCACCCCCCCAAATTTGTTAAAGTGTTTGTAGTGTCGGCACAGTGCTTTGGGGGAAAGAAGATGAATGGAATCAAGGATGGTCTCCTCCACAGCTTTAAAGTGCGGTGGGAGGGGTGGGCGGGGTTTTTTCCCCATCTATCTAAATCGAGGCTTTTGGTTGAATACGGCTAGAGTGTGCTTGTGTGTGAGCGTACATGCATGCGTTGGCTCGGCTCACAGCTCCATAAACCCAGCTGATTAAGGGTTAATGGCCTAGCATAGGGAGCTCTTGGCCTCCTGATTGGCTGATTTGTTTCTGTGGGTGGGGTTGTCATCAAGTGACAGATGGTGTATAACAGGGAGGCAAGGCACAGTGGTGTGTGTGTGCGTGTGTGTGTGTAAAATATATACATATAATATATAAATAGCTACAGGGTGTCTCCAAGTATAATGGAAAGATGTACAATGGAGGTCCCTCCAGTCTCTTCACGCTTTATTTTTCTTACGCAGCAATCATTTTAAAACTCTGCATACACACTATAAACAAACCAACACTATGAATTCTGAAGTCTTACACACATGCTGTACATGGTGATGGAATTGTGTGTAATCCAAATTAAGTTCATATTAAGTTCATCATATTTCATCTTTCCCTTCTAGACGACCACAGCCCGCAATCAAAGTGTTAATAACCACAAATGCCACACAAGACACACTTTTTTTTCCTTTTTCTTCTTCTTTTTTTTTTCAAGCATGAAAGATGTCAGCAGTAGAGTGTGTGTCTGTGGGGTTTTGGGGCAAGTGCGCCTACCTACATTAGAACAGGCACGCACACATATATACATCCACAGAGGTGTTTTTTTTTCTCTTCTTCTTCCCCCTGAGGATTCAGCCAGATCGTTGTAGTTGGCAACATTCCCAGTTTACACACATCACACTCCTGATTCACCTTGTTAGAAATTCATCTGTTTTGCTGATCCAGGCTCACAACTAGCATGCATGAAGTGTGTGTGTGCGCGCACGCGAGTGTGAGAGAGATTAGCAATATCTTCTGTGAATATCACTGAGTAGTTTGCACCGTTTCATCTTTCTGCTCAGTGTGGCATTAAGAACAAAAGCAGACAGGCTCTGAAAAGGTTGCTTTGTTCACCGTGTTTACGTGTGTTTGTGTGTTCTTGCAGACGGTCTGATGGAGCGTCTTTGTACCAAGTATCGTTGCATGCCCATCTGCTGAAGACACCCTCAGTGTCACACACAAAGGATTCTATATGTGAAAGCAACTGGGGTAAAAATGGGTACACCAAGCAATACTTCACCCTCCGAGGTCTGAGTCGTCATCATCAGCGATGACCCCAACTCTGCAGCCTGATTTAGATTTCTGCAGGGAATCTTTGTAGAGCTGACGACATAACCTACTGAAGTGGCCGACATCGTTGCCCACATTTATGCACGAGCGGGTGTGTTATCTGTTAATTAAAGTGTGGTTTTGTCCCAGTGTTTTATATGCAGTACCAGCCAGCTGGGACTTTTCCCCTCCAGGATCTCCGCTCTACGCTGTGGTCACTTTTTCAGGGCTAAAAATATATTATCATTCATTTCAATAATTTCAGCGATCTCCTTGACACATGAGTCCCCATATTGTTTAATATTTTTCCTTATGCTGAGATGATGATTGTTATTCTCTCACTGATGTACTGAAAAACTGCATCGAAAAAAAGTATCCCGACATGCCCTGGACAGTGCTGAACAGGCCAGCCACAAAGTAGCTGCAGGCTGCGTCAACCTGACGTGTAGTTAGGGCGAAAGATTTCTGAGGTATTTACAGCTGAGATGTAGCTTTGGTGTTTCCAACTGAAGAAGAAATACATGGAAATTCAGAACATGTAGCTTTTGCTTTCATGAAATTGTAAGCCAAAATATCAGGTTAATGTAAGGTTTGAGTCACTCGCACTGTTTTCATTTCAATCCTGTTGCCAAGACTGGGAGAAATCAGGAATCACATATTTTAATAGCTTAGGGTTAGGGGTACTTAAACCTCATGGTGATGACATGTTTGGAAAATGATTTCCCAGTTTACTGCTGTGGTCTTTTTGCCCAGATCACATTTATACTTTAAATAAAAGGCTTAGATCAACATGAGCCATGGAAACTGAGAAAAACTGAGTTAAAATTTGCCTGGCTATTATACACTATCATGTTTAATTTTTCGACTCTTGACTAGAAGCAATTACTTCTTAAGGAGCTCTAATTTGCTGAAGGACTGCTAGGGATTTATTCTTTTCCTTTATTCAATCCACCAATCACAAGAGTGTTAAAATCTCTCGTGAGTTTTACCTACTTTGTTGCGATGGCCGTAGCAAGGTGCGACTGCCCCAGAAGTATCTAACTTAGCCAGGTAATTAAACCTAACAATGATGAGAGAAACTGTCAAAAGATAAAGAGGCAGATAGACAGACTGTGACCTGTTTGTCAGCCATTTCAGACTTGATTGAAAGTGAAAAGAGCAGCAGTGTCACCATCACAATCATCCCAGAGGGCTGAGTAACAATAGGCTTTAACCTGACAGACGTAGAAAGAATAAGGCGGGGGAGTGAGCGGCACTCCCGGATTTGGAAAGACCAAATCTCACATGCCATCAAAACTTCTCTCCTCATCTGAAATGCTAAGAGTAGAGTTTTTAGAGACAAGTGCAATAGTCAGTGATGACTGACAAGGCATTGTTTAGACAGCTCAGAGGGGAAGATGGCTCTCTAAATGTCCCCCCCCCAATGCTTTTAAGAAATGCGCTCCCCTGATTTTTGCCTGGTCTTTGGCGCTCCGCTGCAATGATTTCAGCGCTGGAAGATCAAATTTGGATTCCCTGACACTAAGCTATGATTAGTGCAAATTGATTTTACAGGTATGTCCATTATAGAGACGGAGGGGAGGAATAGCAAGCCGTTTCTGACATTTACAATATTACTGCGCTGCAAGACACCAAGATTGGTTGGACAGACGGACTCAGCGGGAGGGAGAAATTTCAACAGTTTGGAGGACTCTCCATGTCTATCACTGACAGATGCATCAGCCTCGCTCTTCCCTCTGTTCTCAGTGTCTCACTTGTCCTTCCTATCATCGTCAGATGGCCCGTTTGGCTCGGCGGACAGTTTGGTCAGTCATGTAGAGTTTTTAGATCAGTCACTGTGTTGGTTAGTGGACAATATTAAGACTGGTCAGTAGGCAGTAAG
>NW_005187499.1:2017426-2044647 GCF_000239375.1 Pundamilia nyererei
GGTAGTTCAAGTGGTTTGGCCACATGTAGATTGAAAGTAGATCTGCACTGCACATACCGCAGGGGGCTACTTTGGCACGAGTGTGTTGCTACCATGGACTGTATATCAAAGATGGATGTAGGTTCTGCGTCTGAAAGGTGAAGCCAATGCAGAAATGCTTCAAACCTGCATTATTCCTAATGGCTGTCAGTAATGACATTTCAAAGTCTCATTGAGTGCAGCAGGCTGTTAATTTAGTAACTTACAGGCCCTATTGAAGTCAAATAGAGCGGAGTGCGACTGTCAACTGCCTGCTCGGCATCTTGTAGTTTTTCTTCAGTTTCTCAGTCAGATCCACCCCACATTTGGCACATCTGCTTATAAAAGTGCAAGATGGCAAAGGCAAAAATATGAAGTTTGAACCTATTCCAACATGACCGTGACCATCTGTCATAGAGACACCTCTGATGTAAGTACTAGTAGTTTGTGTCCTCTGGTCCGTCATCAGTGAGTATGGGGTCTGTGCATATGCCTGCACTTTTGTTTTGTTTCCCACACCATGTGGACTTGTCCAGAGAATTTATCACAGTTTCAAATAAATATAACAGGAATGACTAAGCAGTCGTGTTATATAGAGTCTGATCAAGTCTTGAAAGGAGAAAATACAGTCCAGTAACAGTAGACACCGGGAAATAGGCCGCTCAAGAAAATTATTAAGACGGCAAACGCACTTAGGACAAGTAAAGATGGACAGAAACATCAGCCTTTTTTCTTTCTGACAGTTTTGAGTGTAACTGGTACACTTATACACTTTTCATACTCTGAGGTAATCTACCTGGAATGTACATTTAAATAGAACCTGCAGGGCAGCACAGGATTACATCGTTTTTTTGTTTCAAGGCCTCTGAACATTGGAGGATTGCAGTATTAAGTGTTGTGGCTTTGTGTCTGCATTTAACATGTGTAGTCCTTTGTCAGCAGCTTGGCTGTGGATTGAGATTTCGGCGTAAAGAGAAGGCTGGTTAGCTTGTACATTTGGAGGATGTGGTGAGTTGACCAGTTTCATTTTGGTTCAGACGGTTTTGTGAGTTGGTTGGCGAGACGATACGCGCTGTCAGTGTCGTCGTCACTCTCTTCACTCGCTCTCTCGTAGCTCCTTATCTTCCTTTGTCTGGTGAAAGCAGTTTACAGTTGATTGGCTCTGGCTGTGTTTGCGTGTGTGTGTGTGTCTGTGAGCTACCTTGTGTTTGTGCTCACAGCATTTGGTTTGGAAAAGCCTATTGTGGGATTTTTGCCAGGGGATGGCTTAAAACAAGCTTATTAGGCCACTCCACCATGCTGGCCCACACCCCAGAATTAAGTGTGTGTGTGTTTCCTTGTGTTTGCACCGATGTTTGTTGGTGTGTCAGAGTTTTAGTTATGTACCTTGCACATAAACCACCATGACTAAAATAGCCATACTATTGTTTTGCACTTAGGTTGTTTGGCATCCCCTTTATGTTTTGTTTTTTTGTCTCTGCCTTTTGAACTTCTATGTGTAAAAGAAGCGGTAGACTATGGTTTGTGACAAAGTGCATGCACACACACAAACACCTGCACACACTCTTTACCTCATAAATAATTGACCTGTCAGAGTGAAATGACATGACAGAACAGATACTTTCCCCTCCTCCATTCTCTTTTCTTCTCTCAAATTTCTCCACCTTTATCTCCATCTAACACTTGACATTAGTCAGGTTGTAGTTCCTGACTTTGGATATGTTTGCAACAGCTATGTTGTATTTAAAAGACTTTTTTAAGCATTGAAATATGAAACAGAAGAGGACCAAAGATGGAGCCTGGACTTGCTCTTGCTTTCATTTATATCTAGACTCTGGGTGTCACATGGGGTTAATCAATAAAATCTCATGAGTGGTTACAGTGATGTCATTTATTGCTTGTGCAGTTGTTTTTAGCCTCATGCTACTCAATTAAGTGCAGGTTTGGAACTTGTTTGTGAAATTGGCCAAATGGTTACATCGAGTCCTGAAATGCCTTTTAAAAAGTACAGGAAATGCTCATCTGCAGACAGCCGACAACAAAGGCCAGCACTAAATGGTCGGCCTGGTGTGTCAGGGCTAAAGATTAACCATGCAAAGTGGACATGTATTTTGCCAACTGCCTTGCTATCCTGTGGGTGTAGGTCTGGGTGTGTATGTGGGGCCAGGAAACGATCCCACCCTAGCAACCTTCCTACTACACACGCACACACAGATGCACTGAGCCTTGGACAGAGAGACCCTGAGTATCAGATGGCTCAGTGTCCTGTTGAAGCCTGATGAAGATGTGTGTTTTGTACTCAGTCTTCACTCTGTGTGTTTGTAGAGGCTCAGGTTACCACAGTTTCTCCTGCCTTTTTTTTCCCTTCTACATCTTTATGTTTTAACATAAAACTTAAACAAATTAAACTGTGTAAAAGTTGCAATGAAGTTGAATTACTCAAAAAAAATGTCTGATTGCATTTTATCATACTTTTGTAAGACCATTTAAAGCTCACCCATCTCTATCGTCCCTCCTTTGTGTCCCTGCAGGATTTCACCTCAGCGGCACAGTGACCGAACCCGCCACATCGTCTGAGCCGGAGGTCACCCACAAGGTAGCCATCAGCTTCGACCGGTGCAAGATCACCTCTGTCACCTGTGGCTGTGGGAACCGAGACATATTCTACTGCGCGCATGTCGTGGCGCTCTCACTATATCGGATTCGCAAGCCCGAACAGGTAATAACCACAGCTTTGTGATGCTTCCTTTCCATTGGGTTAACATTCCTTAACCAAAATATGCAACACATTCCGTTAGTGCTACGATCAGTGATGGTTTCTCTTATGTTTATCAATGCTGGTTACATCACTCAAAACACAGTAGAGGCTGTAGTGCCATGAATCAAAGTGGCTCTATGCACATTTTCAGCTCTGTGCTCTTAAATTTGGACTCTACTTGGGTAGCTTTGCATCATTCACCAGTCAAAATGTATCGATTATACTTTTAGGCTAGCTTTGTTCCGATTGGCTCCCCTACAAAAACACAAGGTTTGAGCAGCAGCTGGGTAGAGTTGCATTGCTCACAGCCTGAGCTTATGTGCCTGTGATGACCATATTAGGGATTCCACTCTCTCTCTGACATCATACAGAGCCAAGAGTTGGAAAAATAAACTTTCTGATAAGCTTTTGATTCACCGGGATTATTTGTACACATTAATTGAAACTTTTTCCAAGCTTAACACGAGCATCCATCACTGTGACATTATGCAAATAACTGTGCAAATAACTGAGAAATCCAAGAAGACATCCACCACAATTAATACAACGTGGCTCTACGTACCTTTGTGTCCAGATCATAGACGGAGCAAAAGATGGACAGAGTTTCCAGGTCTGAAAAGTGAAGCCAGTGCCGAAATATCTTAAACCTGTATTCTTTTTTTAATGGGTGCAAACGCCTCAGAAACATGATCTCTTTAAACACTTTCCTAGTAAGTTTATGGCTGCAATCACTGAATTTGATTATATATTGAATAAAACATTTAGTCCAACAAAGTGTCATAGTCGGACCTGCTCCTCTTTCGTCACATGTGGTTTTAAAACACTCATCCCGAGGTTTCAGAACACTTCATCCATCTTTTTTAATATGTTCTACGGACCAAATTAAATTAAGTTTATTAAAAACTGCCCTGAACATTCATAGTACAACTGGATAACCGTATTTTAAGGTACATAAATCATGTCTCATGAGCTCAAAGACCAAATTATGTTTCTACCTGGGACTTTGCGTTTAGAAAACTTTACAGTAATAACATGCAGTTGACACACTGGACACCCACTTGTGTTTGTTGCAGGTGAAGCTACGGCTGCCTATCTCAGAGACTTTGTTCCAGATGAACAGAGATCAACTACAGAAGCTGGTGCAGTATCTGATCACAGCCCACCACACCGAGGTGCTGCCCACTGCTCAGAAACTGGCCGATGAGATTCTCTCTTCCAACTCTGAGATCAACCAGGTCCATGGTGAGAGCACAAACCACAAACCACATTCCACGCCAGGTTTTCAATGCCGTAAATTCCTGACAGTCATTCGGAAAGTTACAGCTCTTTCCTTAATTCTTAAAAAGTTCTTGCTCTGTGGAGGTGCTGCCCATCCCTCTGCAGCAATATCTTCACAGCAACAGGCCACACTTAAAAGCCTCGCAACTTGAAACATGCTGCACGCCAGCCTACAGGCTGTCATACGTCAGAGCCCCTGATTACTCCGGCGAAGCAGCAAGGCAGGCTTCAAATGGCTCGTTTGATTTCTCTGTTCTCACTCTCCAGTCGCTACCTCCTCCCACTGGCAGGGGTAGGTTGAAGGAAGCCCAGAAAAAGGGACTCGAATGATGAAATGGATGCAGGAGAAAGCGTAGGGAGAGATGTGTGAAGAGGAAAGGGACATTGAGAGGAGGAGACAGAAGCGATGGCACTCTGGGAAATGGAAGAGAGGAGACGGAAAGGAGAAGGAAACATGAAAGGGCCGGAGAAAGTAGAGGGAGATTAAAAACGAGGAGAGCCAGAACAGCTCCGCGTCGGGGAAACGACAAACTCTACACATCCTTTCGCCAAACAAACCTCTTTATCTCCTTCTCTATTTCATCCTGCCCGCTAAATGTTGACACACTCCAGCTCCCTCGTCCAGGAAGCCCCGCGCTGTGCTTCCTGTGTTTGACAAGGGGGATCATGGGGGTTGAAGTTCAGTTGATCCCAGGCGTGAGTCTGGCTTTGATGGAGGAATGTTGCTGTTTGCTGCGGTGTTCTTCCAGTCAGTTGGAAATGCATCTCTGGGCTTTCCTCAGCTCACTTCCTGCTAGATCAAAGCCCCCCCCCCCCAAATTTGGTGCATATCTCCATTTCCCTGTGGTATCAGTCAGACACACACAGAAGAAAAATAAAGTTTGATTAATCATGCACTCGGGGGGGAAAAGCAAACACAAGCAGCATTTCTTAGGTGTCGTGTAGGGGCGCTGCAAGTTAAATGTTAAACAAAGAGGCTTGAGAGCAGAGGATCAGTGCCAAGATTCAGAGAATTCAACTTTATTTCAGGATAAAAATTTCCAACTATCCTTCAGCACTGAGGGATTACATTGGAGATGTAGTGTGTTTGTACTGACCTAAGAAAATGGTGTTGTTGCAGCTGATGCTGTCTTTAAGTAAACTCCCTTTCCCATGGTCACTGTCTGTTTATCTTTTTCATCCCGGGGTGTGGATTGAGGACAGGAAGGAATGAAGTTTTCATATGAATTCAGGGCTTTTGTTAGAATCCATGTGCTCTCTTTTTGTATTGTTGCTGTGTGCATGTATTGCAGCCACTGTAGGATTCACTGGCCCTGTCATTTATTTGTGTGTGTTGTGTGTCCGTGCGCTCTCAGGTGCCCCGGACCCAACTGCAGGCGCCAGCATTGATGATGATAACTGCTGGCATCTGGATGAAGATCAAGTCAGGGAGCAAGTCAAGCAGTTTCTGTCGCAGGGAGGTTACTACGGCTCTGGGAAACAGCTCAACTCCATGTTCGCTAAGGTTGGTGTCACTGCTCCCTTCCTCTGCATCGTTTGAACATTTATTTGTTTCCTCTGTTTTGGCAAATCTAAGCAGGAAAATAGCTACATGAATAATACGTTTCTCTGCAAACATAGTGGAAATCTGCCCACTGCTACCATAACAGCTGGCTAGAAGATGGTGAACACAGCAGAGAATTTGACAGCAATTTATCCACACCTACTTAAATGTGGGCAATCGCTAAAAATAAAAAGTGTGCGGCAGTTAATTCAATTTTGAAATGTGTCACCAGAGAAAACCCCAACAACTCCTATGAGAAAGCATTTAGCGACAGTGGGAAGGAAAAACTCCATTCAGGGAGGGGCAGCCATCTGCCTTGACCAGTTAGGGGGTGGGGGGATGGAGTCAGGACAAAGGACACACTGTGGAAGAGACCAGAGATATAAGAACAAATGAATGAATGAATGTGTGTGTGTGTGTGTAAACACAGAGTGAAGAAGAAACACTCTGGGAAGCCTATTGCAGCATAGCTAAGGAAGGGTTCAGGCATCACTAAGTTTGATCAAATGGAAAGTTTTAAGCCTGAACTTAAAATTTAAGACCGTGTCTGTCTCCAGAATCCAAACTGAGGGCTGGATTCACTGAAGGTGTAGGCTCTGCCTCCGATTTTACTTTTAAATATCCTAAGAACCATAACTAAGCCTGCACTCTAAGAATAAATTTGATTTAACAGGGAACCAATGAAGATAAGCCAATATGGGAGAAAAACGTTCTCTCTTTCTAGTCCCTGTTCGCAATCTCACTGGGATCATGTGAAGGCTTGTCAGGGAGCTTGTAAAACAACCTGACAATAGTAATGAATTACAATCCAGCCTAAAAGTAACAAAGACATGAACTAATTTTCATCATCACTCTGAAATCTGATATCTGGCATTTAGTTTCTAGTGGTTTGTAAGTATGTAAAAATGTTCTATTCAAGTAAATCTATGTGCCTGCAACTCCTGAGAATAACCTTTTAATATCTGCTTGACAGTATCTTAATTTTCTCAATTAGGCCTGAACAGCTTTCCAGTTGTGGTTAAATATGAGTCGGTGCAGATGTTTTCTATGCTTTCTCTTTCCTGACTGAAACAAGCCCACTTAACACATTCTGATAAGGCCAAGTTCTCAATTTCAGGGCCAAACTGTTTCTTTTATTTGGTTTTAATTGGTATTCAGAATGTTTTGTAGAATACATGCATCATGAATCGCCAAAAGCCATGTTCTGTCTTTTGTATTAGTTCGAATTTCAAATTCGAGGGGGGGCATATGATGTCATCTGAAATGGTAAATGGACTGATTCTTATATAGTGCTTTTCTACTCTAATGAGTACTCAAAGCACTTTATGCAACTTGCCTCATTCACACATACACACCTATTCACACAAGCACTTTTTTCTGTGCTTCTAATATGCAAGTGCTTTCTATCCGACATTCGCACACATTCACACTCCGATGGATGCATCAGAGAGCAACTTGGGGTTAGTATCTTGCCCAAGGATATTTGGCATGCAGACTGGAGCAGACGGGGATCGAACCACCAACCTTCTGATTAGTAGGTGACCTGCTCTACCGCCTCCACAGCCACCCCGACACAATGTAAAAACAATGTTATGTTTAATGTTCTAAACTGAAAGTAGTAAGTGGTTTTCATACCCAACTTCCCAGTAAGAATGCAAATGTGCACAAAATGTCCAAACTTTTTCTCTATTGCCAAGTATGTGAACTTGAGATGTGTTCTGTCTTTTTCTTTGCCTCCACCTTCTGCTTCAGCCTGTGTGATTATTCTAAGGTGCAGGAGGTACATGCTGCTCAGTCAGACTATTGTGTTACTCACAGTTACCAAGCCTGTGCTCTTTCCAGGTGCGAGAGATGCTGCGAATGCGGGACTCCAACGGTGCCCGAATGCTAACGCTCATAACGGAACAATTCATGGCAGACCCCCGACTGTCACTATGGAGACAACAAGGCACAGGCATGACGGACAAGTGCAGGCAGCTTTGGGATGAGCTGGGTAAGAACAGTTACACACACACACAGGGAGAGTGCGATGTCTGACAGTTTTAGTTTGGAAAAATCTGAAGGGATCGGCTGTGTAGTTGGTGCAGTCACAGCCCTAAAGAAGTCTTCCTTTTGTTGTTCTGACAAATTTCTAGTCACTGTGTCAGGTAAACATCCATCTACTCAGTAAGCTATTAGGTTATCCAGTCAGCTGCTCCTCCTCTTGCCCGGGCCTCTCTCTCCACCTGCACTGAGTGAATGATAAAGGCTGCCGATCAATATGGCTGCTCAGCTTCTCCACAATCAATCGCAGTATTTAGGAGGTCAATAAGAACACTTCCCGGGTGAGCTGGGGAGATCGTGACACAGACGCAGACAAGAATAACAGACAGACAGTCGGAGTGTGCTGCCTGATTTTTCTCTGATATGTGAAAGCCTGCCAGTTAAAACGCACAGATTTACTTAATTTTTTTTTTCTTTTTCTTTTTTTTTTTTGAGAATTGTTGCAGAAGAAGAACTGCTGGGTTTTTAAAAAGCTGGTAAAGTTTTTCAGGACAGCAACCACCCAGATAGTTTTGAATCAATTATGCGGTGTTCATTTTCTTGCTTAGCTTATCAAGTAATTTACACTCGGTCTTAGTGCAGATCACCTTAAGCCTACTTTCTTCTGATTGGCTGCACCTGGTAAACAAAATATTTGAGTATTTGGTCAGTATAGTTTCAAAGACGTGACCATATTAGGGATACACCCCCCTCTTAAAAGCTTCTGTTATTAAGAGTCTGACATCTGATCCCCTTACTGTTCACAGGTGCATTGTGGGTGTGTGTGGTGCTAAATCCTCACTGTAAAAGCGAGGAGAAGAGTGGTTGGTTGAAGCAGCTGAAGAAGTGGGGCGACATGGACATCTGCCCACTGGAGGACGGCAACTATGGCAGCGAACTTCCCAACATTACCAACGCTCTGCCACAGAGCAACCTCGCCCAGGGTCAGCACCAAAACCACAAATGTGCACACATTAAATTCTGAGCTTACTGCAATTGCAAGCAAGAACTGATCTGAATTAGCAGAAAGATTCTACAACTTAAACAATATAGACTGCACGCGCCTCGTTTCTACCAGTAACCATGCTTTTTGTGTGTGTCGCATCAGACTCTCTGTCCAGGCCGCGGAGGACTGTGTTCAGTCGGGCTGTCGAGGCCTGCGACCTCCACTGGCAGGACAGCCACCTGCAGAGGATCATTAGTAGCGACTACTACATGTCTCCGTCCTACCAAAGAGAAGGGGAGAGCCTGCTGTTCAGCCCGCAGGGCCTGCCACTCTGGCTAGGTAGGGTTTCATTACTCAGGTCCAGGAAAAGCAACCGTATTTACCTTTTGCATCATTTACAGTCTGTGATGTGTAAAAGTGCACATTCATGATTTAGTCAAATAATATAGGCTACAAACATGCACTGAGGAGCAGACAGTTTCTTCATTACAAGGCATCATTTTCAGGACGAATGACAGTGTTTGTGTGTCAGCTTGTACACACACAATCTCAGATTCAGCTAAAAGCCAACCCAAAACACACACACACACACACACACACACACACACACACACACACACACACACACACACACACACACAGTAATTCTGCTGATATTGAGGCCAGTATCTGCAGTAAGCAGCTTCCAGCTAAGATCTGTCAGATTCTGCAACTTAAGCCAGCTATCAGACACACAGGCTTTCTGCTGAGACTGCACTGTGAGTTTGGATGTGAGTTTGAGTCTGCGCATGCCATTACTAACTGCATCATACATCCTGTAGTGTGTGTGTGTGTGTGTGTGTGTGTGTGCGTGTGTGATTAAAGTGCAATGTGTGTATAGGAAGGAGTTTGTGTGCTTGTGAAGGTATCCTGACCTCATCTTATTTCTGTGTTCACCACACAGACCACGTCCCAACGGCATGTGCTCGCGTCGACGCCTTGCGCTCACACGGTTATTCCAGAGAAGCCCTGCGATTGGCCGTCGCCATCATCAACACCCTCCGCCTACAACAGCAGAGGCAGATGGACATCTACAAACACCAAAAGAAAGGTAACGGCATTGTTGGCTCTCTGGAGAAAGTGCAGCGTCTCAACTGGTGGTTCTAATGTCGGTCTCTCCCCCTCCTGTACCTTTCTCAGAACTTCTCCAGAGGGGTGTTACCTCCACCACTAACCTGGAAGGCTGGGTGGGCCATCCATTAGACCCGATTGGCTGCCTGTTTATCACGCTCACAGAAACGTGCCGTGTTGATGACGACAACACCATGGACACTGGAGGTACGAAAACAAAGGCACCGTCCTTACCCTTTTTATTGTATTCAAGAGGTCATCACAGCTGGGTGTCTAGTTTGATGGCAGTTTGCAGTTCGTTGATCACAAAGATCTGCAAAGATATACAAGTATATCTTTGAGTATATGAGGAACATGTCAAATTAAGCTTTTACTGGTTTGTGTGCTTTACTTATTGGATTTAAATAGGACGATATCTCTAAATAAGTAAGAGCAAAAAATAGCTAATAATTATGATAAAATGGCTAATAAACAGGTAATGGCTAAATATTTTTCTCTACAAGGACGTCTAAAAACCTGTTCATACAGAGAAAGGTGCTGAGTCATTATTGTTGAAAGTATACTAGACTGTGGTGTACAGAGTTTAACTGCTGAGGCAGCATGATTGCATAGAATATCTTTACAGTCAAGGGCTATAAAAGTGAACTGTTTATGGTTAGAAGACAGACATTGCTAATACTGAATGAAAAGCCAAGTGTGACTTTTTCCCCCCCTAATTTTCTAAACCATCCCAACTTAAATATCTTTTCTGTAAGCCAAATTCCTAGGTATTTGTAGGGCTCAGAAAGAGTTACGTGGGTGCCATTTACAGTTTTAATTGCAAGGTAGTTGAAGAGTCAGAGGTAGAAGTAGATCATCTAATCATTATCTGTGGATCTAAAACAAGTCTGTGATTAAAGAGTGATGACTTGAAACTGAAGATTGCAGACTGAAGGTTAAAGCCTTGGGCATATAAAACGCATCACTAAAACTAAAAAGAATGAAGGCATACACTGAAACATAGCTTAGAAGTCATAATATAAACTGCAGTGGACCTAGGATAGAACCCTGAGGCATCCCATTTTTGATTGTAAGATAGTTTCAGCAACAGCTGCATGTTCTCCTTAAAACCAGTTATAGTTTGTGGTGTAAAATATGATGGACAGTCATATCAAATTCTTCAGAGATTACGCTGCACACAACTGTTTCTTATCCAGTTTGGAGACGGCAGTTGTGTACTGTAGCTGTAATATGTGTAGGAAGTCAATACAGGCACATAGTTTTACATTAATTAGTGATTTCTTAATTTTTTTGGCTGAGAAGTTCAGAAAACCTCTGCTTTCATGTTGAAACATGCATTTGAAAAAAAAAATAAAGATTCAGTCTCTTTGCGTCTGCTGTTTAGTCTGCATCACTGTTGAGCCAAGCTTCTGTCCAATACATCTACACAGCAAACCAACGTCTTAACATGCACCTTAGCAAAATACATACATACCCATGAGTCAGAGCCCAGGTTTCTTACAACTATACAAAGAGCCCATTTACAAAACGCAAGGTATAATTTCAGGCCCACATCACCAGCTGATGCAGTATATAATCCTAACCAGAGGTGATCGGGTTCACCAGTAGTGACTCATCACACAACAGACGCCATGGTCTTATATGAGGACTAGGCACTATTGTGCTGCAGGCAGCCATAAACTAGGAGAGCATGAATGGATTGGGCTGGAACACCCTGCTCATTTAGTCCAGACCACACTCCTGTGCGTTCATGTATTTGTGTGTGTGGGGTATGTATAGAATGTATCACCATTTGCATTTTCTCACTGCCCAGGGATTTCTTTTTTTTCCCTTTTTGCACCAGTGGCTATTGCAACTGAACAGAATAGGGGTTGGGTTTTCTCATTGTTACCAGGCTACAGGGAACTATTGTCAGTTCAGACAATGCTGACCACTGGCACACTCATCTGTGTGTGCGTGTGCGTGTGTGTGTGAGAGAGAGAGAGAGATAGAACAACAGAAAGAATGATTGTTTTGTGTTGTTTGGGGAATTTGAGGAGAGTGGTATGATAATTTTGCGTGCTTGGGAGTATAGCTTGGTCACCATGTTTTCATTCCCCATGTGAGACAGCTGGGAACATCTGTTGTAAAGTGGGTGGATCTAGACTATGTCTAACCCAATCGAAATACGATTCCTTCTCACATCAACCAATCAATCTAGATGGAGAGGAAACAACAGCAAGTTGGCTAAGGGGTTAAGTCTGTAAGCCCAGTTTCCACTTTTCTCTAGATTACTACACATATATACACACATCCCTAGAATAAACAGGATTTGGGGGCGGGGGGAGGGGGGGGGATCTCTTGCTCAGGCGGGATTTAAGCAAAACGATGGGAGGGGGAGCGAGAGAGAACAAATGGGCACCAATCAACAGCTGAGGCTCTTGTGGCATCTGTTCTCAGTTATAATTGTCAAGCATTAGTGTAGGGCAAGCAGCCATCTTACATATATGAACAACCTACTGTCTAAGCCACACTGATATAAATGCTATACAGTGTGGCTTATATGGCACACACAAATATCTGTGTATTTTTGTTGTATTTTTTTTCTGCTATTGTTTTATTTTCCTCTTCAAATGCTAGTCCTACAACAGATTATAATTTATTTTTGATATGGCAGAGCCATTATATATGCACCATGTAGCCATTCCTATAACCCATTAACTGTATGGTTTAGTAATGTGCTAAGCTTGCAGGCTCTGACTATCCTTAACAGTAATCTTTTATATACTACTAGGCAGATAAAAGTGGTTTTGGTTCATATTGTGATAATTTTCTATTTTCTACACATTTTAAATAAAGGTTAAAAGCATCCCAGAACAATCTTTCATGTTTTATGAAAATCCTTCTGCTGGAGTTGTTGTATTGATAAAACCAGAGCAATATTATGTACTTTACTTTTGCTTATGCTAATACGCTAATGGGGTCTAGTGGAGTTTCTCTGAATTAGCCAAATTAAATAGCTTGTAGACTTCTAAAGTGAGTTTGTTGAGGCAGTTTGGGATGTTTTTGTGCTGTGAAGGTAGTGTACCATAGCAAAAACCTAATCTTCTCTTTGAAGTAATAAAGCTAAAATTAAGAAGAAACTATATTTAAAGCTTTTTCCCATTTAGATTATAAACAAGGTGATTGGAAGCTGCTAGGGCAGCATGTCAGTATTGGATAAGGTGGACTTCTGAAACTTTGCTGTCATGAAAGGAATCCTTGCTGAGTTGGTGTCTTTGTTTTTCTGTCTCCTTGGATTTCTTATCATTCTGAAACCAGTATAGATGACGTGAAGTTAATGACTTACATTTTTGGGGGAATCTTTTTCCTTTTAGACTGTGACCCCAGACCTCCAGTTTACCATCATGTGCCAGTGTGGGGCAGTCCAGATGCAGGGGAGTCCTACTTGACTCTGGCCTTAGAGGTGGCTCTGATGGGTATGGGTCAGCAGAGGATCATGCCCGAGGGACTGTATGCCCAGGATAAGGTAATAATTTAATATCACCTTAAAATCATAGAGAATATAGTAGAGTGAGGATCCTTGAATTGCTAGTGAACACCGAAATACACCTATGGCACACTTTTATTATATAAAGAGGTTTGTGTAAATTTGTAGATGTCACCTTCGCCATCAGTAAATCACTGTAATTTATGATTTTGTTTAAAGTAAATGTCATGGAAGGAGAGGGAAAAGGTCGCAGCATTTGTTTCCTGAAAAACAAGCAGAAAGCCACAGTACTTAAGTTCACTGTGATTTAAAATAAATCCATGGAACATTTCTTTGTGTAAATGCTAATCTGCTTTAGAGGGCTTAACACTACTGCCACAGACCTTTCCTAATGTCACTGGAATTAGCTGCAGCCTCTATGTTTCAACCAAGAATTGCATTTAAAACCAGTCACATGCACACACAGACCTTTTACTAGATATTTTTTCCAGCAAAATAAATTTCTACCATCTGTGCTGTAACAACAGATGTGAATAGATGCAAGTTTGTAAGAACGTACTGGTCATTTAATGTCCTAAGGTCAAAACCCTTTCTGAGAAAGGTATTAAAACTCTTTTGATCTTTTCTGTCGTATCATTTTTCTTGCTGGTGGGTTGATACACATTTTCTTTCTTGAAATTCTTGAAAGTAGTTGAATTCCACTGAAAACACTTAATAGCTAAATGGCTACTTCAGAACTGAAAATGTTCTTATAGTTAGAGTGAATGCTATTTGTGTCTTCAACATGTTCTAGGTGTGTCGTAATGAGGAGCAGATTGTTGCAAAGCTTCAGGAACTGGAGCTGGACGACCTATTGGTTCAGACCCTCCGGAAGCAGGCCATACAGCTACTAGAAGGTACGGTGTCTGCAGTAAATTTTATAAATTTCATTTATTTATTTTGTCCAATATTAAGAACATTCATCAGATATTGAAACCTGCACGGTTTTGAGTCCAGAACGTGAAAGGTTTTTGTTGTGACGGTTGTAAAGTGTAGCTTGAAAGCTTTGACTTCAATATTTATTCAGTGCAAATCACAATCGGGCAGTGGAGCCCATACCTAGCACAGTGGTCTCTTGTGGCACGTTCTTGAGACAGAAGGTAAAGAATATTTTGTTTTTCTCTTTGCTCCAGCTGGCCCATTCAGCGGTCTGGGTGAGGTCATCCACAGGGAAAGTGTTCCAATGCACACCTTCGCCAAGTACCTGTTCTCTGCCCTGCTGCCGCATGACGCAGACCTGGCTTATAAAGTGGCTCTCCGCGCCATGAGGTCAGACTCCCCTTTCACTGCAGCTTCAAACAGTTATTGATGAAAAGTATTTTATGTTGCGTGTGTAAATGATGGTAATTTTGCCTTTACGCAAACAGGGCCACAGTAAAACGAATAAGGGCCTCTATTTCATGACATGGCTTTTTTAATCTGAATAGTATTCCAAATTAATTCAGAAGATATGACCTAACGGTTACTTTGTGACAGCCAAAGATTTAGTGCCACATATAAAATAGCCAACTAGCTATTTAAGTGTAGCCTGCTCACAGCTGCTATGCATCTGCAATATGCTTTGCAACCCACCCCGACACCTTCTTTTATGCTTTATATGACGTACTCTGTGTCATATCTGTTGTCACTGATGCCAGCTCTGTTCTGTGTAGCTATAACTTCTTTAGAGGTATTGGTGAACATTTGGGTTGAAAGTTGAAGTTTTTTATAGGGCTGTTGTATTGGGTGTGTGTACAGAAGTAATTGTATTTGTGATGCTTTGGTAATGTTTCGTGTTAAATTGCCATGTGTCCCAGCATAAAGTTTGACATAAAAGTAATACGGTTGCACATACTGCAGCTGTAACTGAATGCATACTCAGATCCATATTTTAGTGTTACTCTTGGAATAAATAAAACATCAGGACAAAGTGCCATCTATCTAAAACAGATCTTTTACTACATGTGCCAGGTTGCCGGTTCTGGAGTCATCGGCGGGCTCTGGGGATGTCGGCCACCCTCATCACGGTATCTCCATAGTTCCGAGCAGATACCCACGCTGGTTCACACTGGGCCACCTGGAGTCACAGCAGTGTGAGCTGGCTTCAACCATGCTCACTGCTGCTAAAGGTAACGCCAGCTTATTGAATGCCCGCTCAGATGTTACTCAAACAGGCAAAGCTGGCTATTGAGGCATTTCTCCATCATGATCTTAGTTTGCGTTGTGTTTTTTGCTTGCAGGCGACATGTTGAGATTGCGGACGGTGCTGGAGGCCATCCAGAAAAACATCCACTCCTCTTCCTTAATCTTCAAACTGGCCCAAGACGCCTTTAAGATAGCAACACCCGCAGAGAGCCCACCCGATATAACCCTGCTCAACGTGGCGCTGGAGCTAGGACTGCAGGTACTGTATGTGTGTGTGCATGGAGAGAGTGCAGTCGAAGTATGAGGGCAAGTCAGTAATTTTCACAGATCATTTCACCACAGCAAAGAAAATCAAATCAGAGCACCGATCGCCAGTCAAAACATGCAACGGTTTCCTTCACCTTGTCATTTTTTCCAGCCCTCTGCTGCCCCACTACAAATTAACAGCAAAAACATCACACAGAGTCTTACTGTTGTTGATGAGAAGAAACCACATAATTAAACCTTTTGGGTCCCACAGTAAACACAGAAAAGTCCTCAGATCATCAGGCTGCAGTGACGCTGTGGCTTCCCCCGTCTCTTTCTGCTGGTATTTAGAGTATCGGCTGAATTCCTGTCAGCAAAACTGCTAATAAAGTGCTCAAAATGGAAGGGTCGCAAATCATCATCTGTGCAATTATGAGCATATTCTGGTTACATCTGTCATCAGAGGAGCCATGTGGTGCCATGCAAACAGCTAAATTATGAAAATCACACACTACACAAAAATGCTTTGATTTCCAAATGCACGTATTCATGAAAACTGCCAAGAGGGTATAGAAATGTGTAACGGTTCAATGGCGCTAACAGAGCGCATCATGTTCTCCATGTGTGTTTTGCAGGTGATGAGGATGACTCTGTCCACTCTGAACTGGAGGAGGAGAGAGATGGTTCGCTGGCTGGTAACCTGCGCCACTGAAGTCGGTATGTGCATCCGTTTTTAAAGCAGATTCATGCTCTAATTACAGCCTCCGTGCTGCGTTGTGATCTTCAGTAAGTTCAGCTTTACAGTTTCTTTTGAGCTGAAGTGTCTTGTTAGTCTAAATGAGGAGGGATGAACGATGTTTTCCCAAAAGAGATTCCCTCATTTGATCTTTGAAGACAAGAGGGGCTGCATGACATGTTGCACCATCAGTTAAGAAGTCAAATTTATGCCTCCATAATCTTTTTAAGAATATAGACTCAAATTATACCAAGTGTAATGAAATGATTTAATGATTTTAGTAACTTTAGCAATTTGGGACGATTATAGGTCGAGGTACACATGGCTTCATTTTCCAAGTCCTCCTAACTGAAAAGCTGAGTGTGAAGTGCTGCTCTGTTTTCTCTTTCCTTAATCCTTCAGCTCAGTGCAAGGTGCTATACAGTCGTTTGGTAGTGACCAAGGGGCTGCTGTTCATGAGGAATTTGAGTGTACCATATAAGCTATAGTAGTGCTCACTCTACATCTGGACAGCACTTCAAAGTGCCGAGCTTGCTGATGTGAATAGTGAGCGATTCTGGTCACAAGCACTGAATGGTCAATCTCTTTTTCCCTCTCATCAGGTCTGCGGGCGCTGGTGAGCATCTTACAAAGCTGGTATACTCTGTTCACGCCCACCGAAGCCACCAGCATTGTGGCGGCCACCGTCATGTCCCATAACACCATCCTGCGCCTCAGCCTCGACTACCCCCAGCGGGAGGAGCTTGCAAGCTGCGCAAGGACCTTGGCCCTGCAGTGTGCCATGAAGGACCCACAGAACTGCGCCCTGTCAGCTCTGACGCTCTGCGAGAAGGACCACATCGCCTTCGAGACGGCCTACCAGATCGTGATCGACGCGGCGTCGACGGGCATGACCTACTCGCAGCTGTTTACCATTGCGAGGTACATGGAGCACAGAGGATACCCCCTGCGGTCGTTCAAGCTGGCCTCGCTGGCCATGACACATCTCAACCTGGCCTACAACCAAGACACTCACCCAGCTATTAACGACGTGCTGTGGGCCTGTGCGCTCAGCCACTCACTGGGGAAGAATGAGCTTGCGGCTATTATTCCGCTGGTGGTGAAGAGCGTGCACTGCGCCACAGTGTTGTCTGACATTCTACGGCGGTGCACTATGACTGCGCCGGGTCTCGCTGGAATTCCTGGGAGAAGGAACTCTGGGAAGCTGATGTCCACGGATAAGGCACCGCTGCGCCAGCTCCTGGACGCCACGATCTCGGCGTATATCAACACCACGCACTCTCGGCTGACGCACATCAGTCCACGGCACTATGGAGAGTTCATAGAGTTCCTGAGCAAAGCGCGGGAGACTTTTCTGCTGGCACAGGACGGACACATTCAGTTTGCCCAGTTTATAGACAACCTGAAACAGATCTACAAGGGCAAGAAGAAACTGATGATGTTGGTCAGGGAGCGCTTCGGCTGACCTTACTGACCTTCTCTCACAGAGACCCTCTTCTTGGGGGAAGCAGTTACACTTCTGTGTTTCTAATTTAAGTTTTATTTCTTTTTATTTTCACGTATTTTGAGCCATTTGCTGACTGAGGTTTTATCCCGTTGTTCTCTTTCTTGAATGTGAACCAGGAAGTGTTCGCAGTACATTGCTCTACTTCATTAAGACTGCAAAAGGGGGGGAAAGGTTTGAAAAACTAGAAAAACAAAGCATTTTGCCCTCCTACTAATGTTAAATTTAGTGTTTAAAAAAAGGAAAAAAAGTCAAAAGAATGTGACTGCAAAAGCAAAACAAACTTTAGTTTTGTGGGGGTACATGATGATATGAAAACCAAATGATTTAGCTGTATGTACTGTTGAGCCAGAAGATGCTTTCAGCTGGGGTTAAGAAGAAGGAGAGGTTTTCAGAGTGGAAGAAGCATGTTATTCCCAAAAAAAATCCACTGAGGTCAAAAACACACATAGTGTTATTGTCATACCTCGACTGTACTGTCAGCTTTAACTTCTTGATCAGAAATGGCCTCTTTGTTTCATTCAGGGCATTTTAGAGTAGAGAGGGCAGAATACAGAACTCCCCATGTGGTCTCTCTGTGGGGGAAGTCAGTACCTGCAGATTTAAAAACCTTCACCTGCTGGTTTCTGACAAATATCTAAAATAGGAAGTCCAACGATGCTTCACAGAGTGTGTGTTTTTAAATCCAGACGTCTGACAGTGACGTTCAGGCTGCTGCTTTAGCTAAGGTAGGGTAGTCGAGTCTCTATATATAAATACAGTATATCTGTTATGCCCTCCTATAAGCTTATTTACAGTGACAAAATACAACTGTGAGAACCGGTGGAGTCTCATCCACTGCACTGCTCTTCAGCTATTTGTGGCCAAAACCTTTTAAACGTGCAAGACTCCAGCACCCACTTTACCATCACTACATTGAGATTTAGTCAGCAAGCAATATAAATCAAGCCTCTGCTTCGTTTTTATCACTAAAAACAAGTTCACTTTCTGGTGTTGTGCAAAGAAGCGTTGGAACCTGTTGGGGCCTCGTTGATTTCACTGACTGTTAGTTCTGCATGTCGCCGAAGTCCCTTTTCCATCACAAGAACTGGAAATCAGATGCATTACCTCAAAGGAATGCATCCTCACCTGGTTCATGATGCTGGCTCAGTAATCCTTAAAACCGCAGAATGAAGTTTGAGTTCTGTGGTCATGTGTCTTAACCAACATGAAGTGCATTTCTTGTAGATGTCACCATGCTAGTTTTGCTAAGTTGGGCTTAGACACATCTGCAAATGTTTCCTTTGGCATCATGTCTCATTGTGAAATTTGGCTTAGCAATTGGTTTTTAACTGCAATCATTTCAGCTCACTATTTGAATGGGTTTAGTCACCAGAAGCACCTGTTTAGGTTTAGATGAACATCGTGGTCTGGGTTCAGATACCTCCACTAACAACACATTCCACTTTGAAGCAAAGTACTAAAGGCAGAGATGCCAAAGGTTCGATACAGAACATACTGGGAGTAAGAGCGTGTAGTGACATGTTGTAGTAAGAACACGTCTCACATTATTCATTAATTAACATACAGTTTAATTTATGCATACAGTAAATGTGACATGCCTGCAATGACTATGTCTACACAGAGCCGCCACAGTGTCACTTTATCAGAAACTAGCAGTGTTATTTATGACAAATTTGAAAGGGACTTTAAATGGGGTTTGAAAAAATAATGAAAATTTAATACAATTTAGCCAAGTGGGTGGGAGGATCCATCTATCCATCCATCCATGCAGTTTCATAACAACTTGTCCACTTCAGGTTTGCCGGGTTGCTTGAGCATATCCCTGCTGTCATGAGTGATAGATGGGGCACACCCGGGACAGGTCGCACTCAAATTCACACTAACTGCTATTTCAGGATGACCAATTAATGTCTTTGGACTGTGGGAGGAAGCCACACCACCCAGAGAGAACCCAGGCAACAGAGAACGCATATAATGTGCTAATGTCAGTGTGCCGTTAGCTTATTATTGCTGCTTGATGATAAAGAGATTTCAATAATTGTATAAAATTTTATGATTATATATAATAATTTAACCAGATGTGACCCTCTTTGGATGAGAGCAGGAAGTTGCTTATGCTAGCACTGGCTAGCTAGCTTGGTTTAGCGGCATGCATTCATTAAAATGAAAACAAAATCTACTCCCCAGAATCTTTTAGTCCAAGCAAAATTTAAAAAAAAAAGAAAGACTAGAGTTGCAACAGACTAATTTTAAATGTAATATTTGGCTTGTTGGGTATTTTATCGTGGATCTGCAGTTTGTTGCCCCACTGCATTGGCGTCATTAGTTAGCTTTGTTTTTAGCTTACTCTGCTGGTCCCACATTCAATTCAATTCAATTTTATTTATATAGCACCAAATCACAACAAAAGTCGCCTCAAGGCGCTTCATGGACAAAAATATTAAAGGTATTCAAGTAGTGTGTTCAGAACCACTGAAAACCTAAATAAACAAAATTAAAAAGACATAAATGTAAAATGTTAAATATCAGGTGAGCAGCAGTAAATAGACTAGCCCCGTCATCTTTCCTTCAGTTTCTCGGTCTTGTGATGGAAAAGACGCAAAGTCACCTGTGAAAGCTGCTGGTCATGATCATCATCAACAGTGAAGATGAGTCCTCCTTGACTTTCTCACAGGGCTGCAGTGCAAACTCAAAGACTAGAGTTTACTTGATGACTTCATTGTATGTATTTGAGACCACATATCTTGGCACAGGAAGCCGTTTTCTCTTTATGGGGGATCTCCACACCCCCTTTTTCTTACCCAGTGGCAAAGTGTTGTTGTTACCAGCAGTAATGCAGTACAGAAAGAGCTTGAATCTTTTACTGGTCAGACTTAATGTCATCGTTTAAAGCACTTCACACGAATACCTCTTCAGTGCGTTCCTGCCTGCTTCAGCATTTATTTATTGGTAGAACACTTTTTGAATGGAGGAACATTTTCCTGTCTGCTTTTACATTCCACAAGAGCTACCTTCACCCAAAACCTGGGTAGTCAGTCACAACTCTGGGCCTTTACTTTCTTTCTCTCTGTCTTTTTTTGTTTTGTTTTTGGTTTTTTTGGATCTGAAGAAATGCAGATAGAAGAATGGGAATGAAAAAAGGAAAACTGAGCAAAAAGAAGAGAGGCTAAACTCAGTTCTCAGGGACACCACTTAAAGAAACAAAACAAAAAGTAGTAGCATTTAGCATTTAAGATATTGTAAATACTAAAGTGTCAATTCAAAAAATTGTAAAGTTATAATTATTTATGATGTATGTTATGGTTTTGTTCTTTGTTTTTATGATTTTGACGGGGTGTACTTGAATTGTTTTGGACAGGGGTGTTTGACAACTTTTTTTTTCCCTTTTTTGTTTTGTAAGAGCAAAGACTTCAAGGCATTTCTCAGGTGCTCCTGTGTACATTTCTTTCAGTTTTTGTTTTTTGGCTTTTTTTTTTTCTTGCTTTTTTTTTTTTTGCAATAATAGCTATTATTATTTGTGTTTTATAGAAGATGGGGGGTGTTTTCCAAAAGTGAGCATGTTATTTGAAGTTGAGTAAAATGAGGAAGGCATTCATTTGTAAACGGATTCTTACTAAACCTGACTATGCAGAACCACTTCGATGGTGTTGTCCCCTCTTTAATATACCCCCTTAAAACTGAGTGCAGAGACCCAGTGGGTTGAACCACTATTAATGAGGACGGGGGTGTTGCGGACGAAAAGGAGACCCATCACGCTTATATTCGGACAGTGCACAGTGGCCGGCCTGTTTCCGCTGCAACGTTTAGAGGAGACGAAAAAGCGAAAGACGGTGGAAAATGCCTTTCTGGTCGATCAATGTACAAAAGTTGTTGATTTTTTATTTGTTTTGTTTGTTGGTTTTCTTTAATCAGGACTAAAGCCTTCAGTGTCTTCTCAGAGGTGTCGCATTGTGCGGCAACACTGTGGTGAGACGAAACGATACGCAAATGTCTAGAAACGGCAACTGTATGAACAAAAAAAGAGACGGCTTGTGGATGACCTCGTGCTCATTCCTTCTAACTTTTTTAAAAAAATGCTTTCTCAGTTCCTCTTCACCTCATTAAACTGGCTGAGTTCAGGTCTTCTATAGTTTTGTTTTCCCCTGATGTTCTTGAACACCTCGATCCCTCTCGCACAAGGAGGACGTTGGATTTAAAGCCAGTTGCGTTTAAGTGCGACTATCCTGAAACACGTTGACATCAGTGCGCTACAGTAGCTTGCAGAAAACGAAATAAAGCTGCGAGGTTTCTACATGAGGATAATGAAATGATACATTGATTTTTTTTTTTGATAATATATTAGGAAAATAATTTCGCCGGGGAGCTCCAGTCGGCTGCCTTTATGTGATGCATTCACTGCAGCAAAGTTTTCCTTGCTTTTCTTTTCCTTCTTTATTAACTAACTCAGCCAGTTCCTGGGCGTTTTTCTTTGTTGTCCCCGTCTGTCTTTGGTTTGTAGGAGAAGTACTGTTTGCTGGTAGAGATCTAGTTCACCTACTGTTTTCCCAGTTTTTGTTTTTGAATTCTTTCCAACTTTAAGGGATATTTGAAAGTGTTTGTTGCCTCTTTGTGCTACTGATTATGAAAAGGTATCTCCAGTATTTGTTGCCACAGAAGTATCATAGCTTATCATCAACACCTTTTCTTTTTTTGTAATTTTTTTTTTTGTGCGACTTCTTGAGCTACTGTCTATAAAGCGAGAATTTATTACTATTTATGTAACGCTACTACCATTTTATATTGATTTGTGTTGGAATCTCAGTGCTTTTCTATGAATAAAGTGTGAAACACATTACCAGGATGTTGTTTGTTGAGCCAACATACATTAGTTTAAAGTTTGCCGGCAGACACTCTTGAATTATTTAATACATCACAAAAGATTGAAAAGCTCGGCATAGCGCAGCCATCTTTAAAGGTTGCCCTGTTAGTGGAAAATCCCCTTCACTAACCTCAGGACATCGTCAACACAATCATGGAAACCTTTATGGCGGAGTCTCAGTGAAAGTTAACCAGTTCGATAATGTACTCGTCTAGCAACAAATCAATTACTGCCTACTACACCTATGATGAAGCTAGATCGATGTATTTAGTTGTACAAAGTGTATTATTTGATCCTAAATTATTACTTGGTGATATTTAAAAACCCTCCAACCATCTTAAATTGTTTATACCTGGAACTGCTACCAATACATGCCCAGGTTAATTAATATTTTCAATTCCGTACTAATATCGTCTTACTAGTTGGAAATTGCACAAAATTGTTTTTGGAGGTTATTCCTAAGAGAAATCCCATTATGTTCATGTATTTCCCCCCCCAAACACCAGGTTCTAATGAATGAGCCATTCAAACTGGTCTGACCTGAACTCAAAAAGGTTGATCAACATGGGACAGAATGTGTCGTAATCATCAAAAACAGCAGAATAAAAAAAATAACAATAAGGCAAAAAGAAAAAAGTAAGTCATACAAACAGGCTACATTTGATTATTAATCTTTGTTCTACTCCTGTGCTGATTCTTTCCAGTTTTGCTTCATCATGTTTTTTCATTTCAGTTCCAAAGCAAAGCTCTCGTGGGTGGATATTATGGACCGGAAGTGAAACAAGTGGTAAGACTTCAGTATTTCCCCCACCAACTTCTCCTTCTATTTTTTTTTTTACCTCTCATGCAATGTGATTTAACTACTCTTTTAACCATCTCTCCTTTCTTTCCAGTTAGACTTTTGTGTTCCCTTAACTCATTTCAAACTTGAAATACACAGATAATGAGCAAAACTGTGAATTTATAGTACCCAACTTGTAAGAAACTTGAATTACATTTAACAAATCTCAAACTCTGTGACAGCAAGTGATCCAAAGTGGCTAAAAGCCTGCATTCTTCCCAGCTGCTGTGGTGCAGTCCTTACAATTTCACCCATCCAACCAATCTGCCTGAGTGGCAAATGAAGCACACGGAGACTGATAGAGTTCCATCAATATTTCACTCATTTTTCTCTAATCAGAATATTTTTCTTCTATCCCGCCTTCACTGCTTCATTCTCTCTCATTACAGATTTCTGCAGAGCCATATAAGCAGACAATCAGGGCATCAAGAAGCATTTAAGTGTGCTCGTAACTCCATGTATGTGTGTGCACGTCCCTGTGTGTGCATGTGCAAGTGTAAATCTAGATTGATTGGCTGAAGACAAATGAGCAGATTTATATTAATTATCCAGACAGATAGATGGAGGAGTGATTGCTATAAGCCCAATCTTTTTTTCGCCTCACTTTCCACTGCCCCCCACCCTACCCCACCCAGCCTGTCTCGCTCTGTCCCTCCTGCTCATACTTATATTTACTCAGACACAGAAACACTAAACACATGAGCAAACGAGCTGCGTTTTAACCAATCACACGTTTTCTCTGGTGTACTTTTCCCTTTGCATACACTTATCCTGTTGGATAACTAAACTAAGTGCGCGTCCTGTCCTGAGCACAACAGCAAGACCTGTCTGTGCAAGCTTCTACAGTCACTACTTGGATGTGACTCCTTTACCGTGAACTATTACATCAGTGTGACGTGGTTTCATGCAGGATATCAGCTGTGGCACTGCTGAGCCGTTACTGAAGCCCAGATTGCTTTAATAGCAACCTTAAGCTCATTTTTCTCTTGTTGTATATTCTCTGTGGGGTTCAGGCCAGTCGAGTTGTCTGATCAGTCAGGAAACTGTTTGGTAGCAGTTTTGGCACTGTGGGCAGGTGCTAAGTAAGGAAATCGGCATCTCCATAAAGCAGATGGAGGCATGAGGTAGACTGCTGCATTCACTTTGGACTTGATAAAACAGAACGGACCAACCTGCATCCCCAGCAGATGACGTGGCACCCAACTTCACTGTGGGTTGTATGTTTCTCCAGTCTTCCTCCAGGCTCTGGGAAATTAGTTCCCAAAAGGAATGCAAAACTCGCTTTCATCTGCAACAGTTTGGACCACTGAGCAACAGTTGTTCTTTTTAGCTCAGACTGAAACCAGCCTAAACTGACTCCTTGTGAACTTTCCATTAATACACACATACAGCACTCTGAACAGCCAAGATTTTCAGCAACCACCTTCTGTGAGATATGAAGTTAGCTTTTTAGACCACAAACTTACTTTAATAATTGTTTTTCTTCAATTTTATTTTATTTTAAAATTGTTGTTGTTTTTTTCTGTAATATTGTACATCTTTATTGTACAATACAAAATGTCCTGAGGCAACTGTTGTTGTGATTTGGTAATATATAAGAAAAATGTATTTTAATTAGACTTCAGAGTCAGAAATGATGTCCATCTTTTATATACAGTATATGGCAGTGCCATATATACACTGGTGGTCCTCTAACTTGTCCAAACATAACTTGAATCGTGACAAAGCAAGAGCACATGACAGCTTTTGAGTGTAAACAGAAAAACATGTTAGCACTATAGTGAGCACACTGAGGACCTGAACATTGAAAGTTTTTCCATTTGGCTCATTTTTTTCTTTCTTTCTTTTTTTTACCTTCAGCTTATTTATTTTTCTCCATTCTGGGGGGGATTTTATTCAGTCCTAATGACACAATTTAAAGTCATACCATCAGAGCGGTTTCTTTAATGGTCACATAGCTTTGGAAAGCCCCTCCTCCCACACCCGCCGTTCTTCAATTCCATCAATGGTGCAAGGTCCTTGGGGACCCATCCACTCTTATCCAAATGAGTGTGACGCTATGACACAGGATCATTTGCGAGTAACTTAGTGACAGCAGAGGTTAATATCAACATAGCGTACATGCTGGAATACTAAGGTATCACCGGCAAAGAGAGACTGTCACAGCTGTCAGCATCTGCATTAGCGTCTCAAGGTCCTCGGACTAAAGCCAGAGTTTCACTTCCTGCCTCCACCTCCCTCCATCCCTCCACACAACCACTATGGTAATAACGCCCATCAGTCTCTGTCACAGTGGGCTGTGTGTGTTCTTTCATGCATGTGCTTATTGAAAAATTGTGTGTGTGTGTGTGTGTGTGCGTGCGTGCGTGCGTGTGTGCGTGCGTGCGTGCGTGCGTGCGTGTGTGTGTGTATTTGTAAGGGGGTGGTCACTGATAAAGCGCTGATAGTGTCCATCCATGGCAGATGATGTACAGCCTGCTGTCTCTCCAGGCAGATTGGATTTTCTGGCCTGCTGATTTGCTGAGAGATGGAGCCTGGACCTCCTTCAAAGGCACCCTCTCTCACTCACTCACACACACACACACACACACACACACACACACACACACACACACACACACACACACACACACACATGTTCAATCTCTGTGCACAAAATAAGCACATAAAACACACACAAATGCACGATGAAATGATTCATGGACACACAAACATGAACACAGAAGCGCACACACTTATATATTATTCTCCTGCCAAAGCCTTTAAAGCGACCATGTGGAAATTGATCTCCATTTCTAAAGAGCACTGATTCATTGTTACCTTTTCTCTTTTGTCTATTTCTCTATTTCTCCCTCTCTCTCTCTCTCACACACACACACACAAACACACACACTCTCTCTCTCTCTCTCTCTCGCTCTCTCTCTCTCTCTCTCAGCCTATCACTTTATTCCCAGATGGCCCACTGACACACAGCCCAAGCCTCTTTAGTCTTACCTGTCGACAATCAGCGGTGATTTTTGTTCATTTGTCTTCACTGTTTACGCAATACGGGGGCCACAACAAAAGCCTCCGTGTGTGTGTGTGTGTGTGTGTGTGTGTGTGTGTGTGTGTGTGTGTGTGTGTGTGTGTGTGTGTGTGAGAGAGAGAGCCAGAGAGGGAGAGAGAGTGTGTTACTACCGCACCCACACAAAGGAGTGAGATGAATGAAAGCCTGCTGCTATTCCCCCTCTCATCAGCTGCTTTGAGCTCTGTGTATTTTTGTACATATTAATAACACTCACTGCTGAACAGTCTTAATTATCTGGAAGCTGGATTTCTACTTTTCATTCAGCTTCCATTTTAACAACAAAGGCGCTGCTTCGCTGCTGCACGTCCACACTGGCGCTCTGTACTGGATGACATGTTTCTGCATGTTTTCAGCCAGCCTCTCGCGCACCATTGTACTGCTGTAAATGCTCTCAGGCTCAACAAATTTGTATTATTCGACAGTTAAAATTCTTTAGCTGCTGCTGAAGTAACATTTGTAATTTTTAACAAACTGTGACTGTTTTTCATCAAAATGTTCTCAAACATATAAGTGTTTGATGGCTAAATAATTCTTCATCTTTTTGATTTGACCCAATGGGAATCTTTTAACTAATAAATAATATAAATGTCAGCATAACTTTCCAGACCTTTAGTTTGGAAGTCTGAAATATTACAGTTTTTTACAGTCGCTAACAAGCG
>NW_005187499.1:2046998-2049798 GCF_000239375.1 Pundamilia nyererei
ACGACATGACATGTGTGAATGGTATGGCCACAACAGACCGATCCTGTGCTAATTGTGTTTAGAGTTTTGCAAATGTGACAACTGTTTGGACAAACGCTTGTTAGCGACTGTAAAAAACTGTAACGGTTAATTTGTCATCAATTTCTGTTATTATGGTTAGGTCACTTTGGGTTATGGAAGGGAGCAAACTTACATTTAACAATTACACGAGTGGATGTTTTAAAATGTGTTTTCTGGGAAAATTAAAATCTATTTAAAGTGCAGCCCAAATGTAAAATTTATTAATGGACAAATTAACAGATTTTGTCTTAAATGCTTTAAATGTACAGTTAAAGGGTGTTTTAAGCACCAACAATCATTTATTTGATCAAATTCCCCAAAATGCATGGAATCTGTCCCTCTGAATGATCAAATCCCTTGCATCCTTGGCTCTTAGAATAAAGCATGCATACACCTAAATATTTTTGATATATTACTAATTAAAAAAACAGGCAAATTGCAATATTTCTTATTGACAAACAAAGGAAATTTGTTGAAAAGGTCAGAGTTGCTTTTAAATGGTGGTTTTTCAAATACACCATTAAAGTGCCAGAAATCTTTTCATAATAAAATTTGAATTATATCAAACCAATACCATCTAAAATGGTTGTTACTGGGATTGTCCACAATCCCAGTAACAACAACCTGGTGTCCCGTCTGTGAACCAGACATGGGATTGAAGGAAACCCCAGAAGTCAGCACCCTTAAACCGCTCAGTCAGGTCACGTGATGTTTGCTGGAATCCTTCACAACAACAACATCAGCATCAGCAACAACAAATGGATTTACTAGAATCTGCTTATCGGACGTTCTTAGCTGCCTCCTGGACAAAAACACAATTTTGGATTAACTGATCTCTCCTTTGAGCTCCTGTTATGATTAAATAATGATGCCTGTGATTTCTGTGTAATAAAATGTAGCTTTGTATTTAGCCCCCATTTACTAAATTGTTAAATTCTAAGAGAGTAAATACTTGAAGATTGTGATTGGATACTAGGAAATGCTTAGCTTTTTTTTTTTCCTGTTTCTTTTAGTAAAGCTCCTGTTTGGCAGCTGAGCTGGAAACAGTTCAGAGGGATGACACCTGATTGGTGGAGATAACGCTTGGCTTTAACACCACTGCCTGTCGCTGGGTGACATTTGAACCTGGAATGAAATAAGCCTAAGCCGGTTCAGCTAAAAGATTCCTAACAGTTCTCTGGACTTCCTGTAGTTCTATTAACAGAGGGTGAAGCTTCATTAAAGGTATGATCGTTAACTGTTGAGTGATGTAATTTTTCATGGCAGTGTTTTTTTCTGTAAAATTGTAGTCAACTTCATGACAGAGAAATCCAGCATTTGGTCATCTATTTGGTTTGGAGGAGTGAAAGTGAGCCGTTCAAATCACTGTACCAGCTATCAAGCATGGTGGTGGTAGCATCATGCTCTGGGGTTTTTGTGCTTCCAGTGGTTGTGGTGTAAAATAGCTAGAACAATTACAGAGGACTACCACCAAACTCTTTAACTTCAAATCAACAGTTACAGTTTAGTTTAGACCCAGGTGATCCAGCAGCTAAATAATCCAAAACACACATCAAACTGGTTTTGAAATGGACAAAGCAGGCTAACGTTACGCCTTACTAAAGCCCTGACATTGCCCCTACATTATTGAGTATGCTTTAAAGCCAGGTATGTGCCAGAAAACCAAGCTATTTTTAAATGAACTCTACTAATTTTTACAAGAAGAGTGGTCAAAAACTCAGTGAGAATTATGCCATAAGCTTTTTGAGAACTACCAAAAGCATCTAGTGAAGGTGCAACTTACTAAGGGACATTTAGACAAATCAAACATCCCTAGCCAGAAGTGACTGAGATCAGTGGCTGTGGAGTGCTAAGCTATTTGCTAATGTTAACAAGGTTGGTTAGCACGCTGCATCCATAAGGTATAAGGGCACAACACATGGGCACACATTCCTGCCAGCTGAACACCGTGGCCATCCGAGAGGTTTTCCCTTTATGACACTCGGCATATTTATTTTGATGGTTTTCCTTCCATCGCTCATTTGCAGTCTAAGATGAGCAGACATTTAGGTCACATTTGGAGAGCAGACACAGACAGCTGGACTTGTCTCGGGCCTTTTGAAAAACAACACTCAGCTGTGCTGGTTATCACTTGGATTTAACTTCAAAAATTGCAGAAACTCCAAAAGACGCCAAGTCTGAGAAACTGTAACATGTTGTCAGAACACTGTCAGAAGATTTCATCAGGGTCAAGCTGTTAACCGGGCCCACTGGAACTGAGTGGAAAACTCAGACAGGTCAAAACTCACGATGTGTTGAGTGGAACTTTTTTTCTTTAGAAGCTCACTAATTCAGTTTACTGTGTTCTAGAGGCCACACTGTTCTGTACTGCTTAAGCTGTTTATTTATAAAGATGTTCATTACAAAGCTTTTCTCAAAGGACTCCTGACTGTCATAAAAACTTGTTTCCACACCTTCAGGCAGGACACTGTCTCACTTTTGTCCCAGTTAAAGAACCAGTCACTGGGACGTCTTTGTCCCATTTTCCAACTCAGACCTCAGCCTTGAATCGCTGTCTGTGTACGTCATCACTGCAAACATAAGGTGTATAAGTGGTTGAAAAACAATGGTGTGCTTGGTTTCAATCTAACTTTTTCCTTTCATGAGTTATTTAAAAGTTTCTCTTTGTGCACAGCCATTGACATGTCGAACAGATTAACACGTGAGGAGCGGATCGAAATTGTGTTGATATCTGGTGAAC
>NW_005187499.1:2054373-2060417 GCF_000239375.1 Pundamilia nyererei
CTGTCTCTCACAGTTGAAGTGTACCTCTGGTGCAAATTACTGACCTCTGTCATCATTTTAAGTGGGGGAACTTGCACAATCGGTGGCTGACTAAATACCTTTTTGCCCCACTGTACCTAGACTTGACTTTACTGGTGCTACATTCTCTAGAAAAACTGTAACAAAATCCTGCCAGTGCAAGAGAAAGCCCTCAACACAGACTGCTGTGTGCAAAACATATTTATATTCATTTGGTCAGGAGTACCGTTTTTAAGGGCTCATCAAAGTAAGTACAATTCATCTTGAGACGGGCATGTAGTGGTTGTCAGAGACAGGCTGAGTGGCTATGGGTTGGATATTTCTCATGTAACGGAAATCTAAAAACATAATAGAATATAAATTCAGATTAAATCTTTATCTAATGATGAATGGGAGGAAAAAGAGACTGCTTCTCCTAATAAACCAGATTTTCTACACAAAATTCAGATTTAGGGTGAAAATCAGAGCAAAGCAGCGTCTTCGTGTACAGCGCGCATTTGTTAAAAGATCTTCTATCAGCAGGAGTAAAAATAAAACTCTTCCTGCTGAGATCCAGCAGGAGATTTGTTCACAGTTAAGATGTTAGATGGAGGAATGATCAACTGCCGGGTGCTGACATTTTTCCTTTAAAAATTGATTTTATAACTGCAGCAGAGTGTCCCTTGATGAAACTCTCTGCCAAATCACCCATTTTTGTTTTTACAGCAGTTTGGATCTTTTATGTTTTTTTTTACTTTGGCAGCCTTTGAGAATGAAACTCCTTGTACTGATGAAGAGCTCTGCTTGGACTAAAGATGTTTACAGATGCAGAAATGTGTCTCCTTTTTTTGAAAGTGCCACAGGGATATTTTACAGGATTGTGATTGGATTTAGAGAATAAAAACATCAAAACGCTTCATAGTACACACCACTAGTCAAAGCTCTTTAGACCTTTTAGATCTAATATTAATACAAACACAATCTCATTCAGTCCTTTTCAGTCCAAACACATAATCCAGTCCTGCTCAAAAAACATATTACAGCTGAAGAGAAAATCTGGTCTTCAAAATAATAACAAAAAAAAAATGAACATGTTTGTTGTGGAGAGCTGTGGCAGATGAGAATGTACAGTACATGCTGATCTGGATGTTTTCCCATCTTAAATTAATATCCTCACGTTATTTTTTCTCCTCCTTTAAAATCAGCCTCCTTCTGAAAATAACAGGAAAAGCATTCTCTGTGTTTCATGTGTTGAAAAATAAGTAATTTGTTTTAGGATTTCCTGTTTATATTCAAATGGACACATCTACTACTGTTTAGAGCTTTTAATAAAATAATGCCTCATTATACATTTTTCTTGCATCACCATCATAAGGCCAGGTTTGGTTCTTCATACGAGACATTTATCTTCATATCTGTTTGATCATCTGTTTGGAGTGCTGGTGCACAGCTTCGACGAAGGCACCTATGTTCTCCGGCTCCATGTCGGGGTAAACGCCGTGGCCGAGGTTGGCGATGTAGCCCCTTGTGCCGAAACCCTCCAACATCTTCTTCACGATGTCTGAAATGCGCTCCTGAAGAGAAAGAGAGCAGGTTCATGTCAGTCACCGTCACAAAGAAACGATCCAACATAACGCTCTTTCGGCAAAACGCATTCTCACGCAGTAAAACTGATTTTAACTGGGACGCTCAACGGCAACAGCAGGTGGCCGAAGTTAAATGCAGACATCATCTCCTACAATGAAGGCAAAACTGTTTGTGCTCGCCATCAGCGACACGACGTGACACATACGCCAGATCACAGTGCACAGGTGAGCTGAAGGGTGAAGCCGTGTGAGAGACAGAGTGTGTGAGAGAGGTGGTGCAGTGTCATTTTAGATGAAATTAGCGCAAATGTGAGGGAACATGCTCACTGAATGATAATGAGGGAATCAGGACAAGGAGTGCAAGCTAATCTCAGCAGATTGTCTGTGGCCACCACAATCAAGAGAAAGACGTTTCAGGTCATCGCTTTGCCAGGAGACTGGCGAGCTTTTCTTCCAGCGATCATATCCTATAAGTTCATTTAGAGAACATCTGTGTTTATAGACTTGTTCTTTTTTTAATATTAGGATATCTGACAGAGTCAATGTGTAGTCAAACGTCTCTACAATGACAGAAATGGGACTTTGGCTGGTCTGAACCACTCAAGCTCAAAGTGGGCTCTATGTGGCAAACAATACAAAGTTTGAGCCTCCTTATTTACAGTTTAGAGGGGAAAAAAAAAAAAAAAAAAAAAAACAGAAGATAACCATTTAATTGTTTGGCAGGTGTAACGATACAGGGTGCAGGAGTCTGGACTTTTCAGGGTTGCAATTAATTTGGCTTTTTTTCAGTTTGTTCAAACAAACATTAAAAAATTAGCAGCTATAATGTTGATACATTTGGAGTTTCTGTGTTTATTTAACAAAGTATAAATAAGTCAATTAAAATTTGTTCCTATGATTATCACCGCAGATTACAGGTTTGTGTTGTTTTTATATATATATCTATATCTATATATATCTATATATCTATATATCTATATCTATATATAGTGATTAAAAGCTCTTAAATCACACATTCAACGATGATCTGCTAAATTAACAGGGATATTTCAAGCTGATTATTTTCTTTAATCACCACCGCAGATGGTGACTGATTATTAGAAAAGTCTTCATTGTGCTGTTTGGTGTCATCTTGTGCACCACACTGAGCAGAAAATCAGATGTTTGCAGGGATGACAATAATCCAATTGCCAAAGCAGTCTGATGTTTCTGTGACCACAGCAGCTGACGTGGATAGCACCACAGCCAACAACCCGGGGATGTCAGTCTGGGGTCAGACTAAAGTTGTATCATTTAAAAAAAAAACACAAAAGATGGAAAACTTCAAAGACAAAATCTTTCCAGATTAGCAGGTTAAAGTCATTAACAGCAAATGGCAAAAATCAAAGGTCAAAATGAAGTTTTCTTAAATATGAAAACCTATGAAAGTCACTTTTATGAGAATTACCTAAGTATGAGTTTCAGATTTCTATGTGTCGGTTTAAAGCACAGTGAAATTGGAAGTTACCTTTGGAGCATACAGAGCACAGGGGTCCATGTTTCCTTGCAGGCTGACCTTCCCTCCTGTGCATTCCCTGAATTCACAAACATACACATCAGAGGACACACGAGTTAATCCTTCAACCAGCGGTTTAAGCATTTGATGAATAGATCAGCCCAGCAACAAGAGAGAGGTCAGCAATGGCCAACATCACGCCCAACATCACTGCTATGACCACCTACATTTGCTTCAAGTATTTGTAGATTCTGTGTGGGCTTTTCACTGTATGCTACTTCTCTATTCAGGCTCACGTTCAAAAATGTTTGGCTGGTTTAAATCTTACAATTAAAACACAGAGACTGGTGCTGCATGCAAAGACAAACCAGTGTGCGTTTTGTGTTACCGTGCGGATAGTGGGTCAATGGTCCAGTCCAGGCCAACCACTTCATAATTAGACTGAGACAGTTCCTCTAAGGCGTAGTGAGCATCCTTTGCAAATACAATCTACACACACACACACACACACACACACACACACACACACAACAACAGATTTTCAAATCAACTTCTTCAGGAACCATTGTTGGTGAAATGCTGCCACCTGCAGGTAGATACAACAGAACAGTGGTTCTCCTTACACTGCATGAATCCTTAATGATCCCTCCAGGAAGGCAACACAGTGCTAATAAGAATAGAGCCGAGTGCTGACACAAATATAGCAGTTACTAATGACCCAACAAACAAAACAATGAACATCATTTGTTACTACTAGTTGTTTGAAGCTTAGCATCTGATATGCATGTCAGGTGACTCTCTTTGCAGTGCATTCATGCTGATGTGTAAGTGTAGAAGTCCACGTGTGTTACGCATGTGTGGATGGAGGAAATGTGTTTCTGATTATACACTGAGGGACAAATGTCTGTGTGTGAATCTGTTTGGTGTCCCTCTCACCATGGGGACATCCTGTCCTGCCTCCTTCAGTTTATCTTTGACGCGGCGAGCGATGTCTCGGAGGTAAGGCAGCGAGAACTCTTTAAACTCTGCAGGTCCCAGAATGCCGGCGTGGGACTCAAACACCTGCAGTGCCTGAAAAACACACAAGAATTGTGTGAATGGTGACAGTGACACTTTGAGAGTGACCCAAGACGTCACTGTTATAAACACTGGGATTTCACGGCGCCCAGCAGTGGGGTTAAAAAAAAAAAGAAAAACAAAGAAAAAAGGAAATATAACACTTTAAAGGGGCTGTCTTTGTGTTAACATTTCACTTACAACTTCAAATCCCTTCAACTTGAGTATTTTTCTGCTGTATTATGTAGAATATATGAATTAAAATACCTGAAACCTGAAAGGCGACCGTGCTGACCACTTTTCTTTTTTAACTTGGAAACATTTTCTGTCTCAGCGTGTCTGACTGACATCCCTCCCACTCACAGCAGTGATGACAACACTTCAATTTACGTCACTGTTGCCAGTTAACTGACTTTGTTGCTACATTCATAGACTTGTCACACTTCTTCAGTACTTTCTCTTCTTTTGTAAGAAAAAAAAAAAAAAGCACTTTGTTCAAGCAAGCACACAGATCCGGAGCTCTGTCGCTGTCTCAGATTGGACACATTTGTTCAAGTCTGCATTACGCTGACACATACTGATTAATGAGACAGTTAAAAGATGGTGCTGTTACGTCAGTTCAGTCCGGTTTTATTCATGCAGCACCAGTTCTCAAGAACAAAAAAATCCCGTCAAGGTATTTTAAGACAAAGATTGTGCAATATTAACCATCATATGATCTGCTATGACCAATACTTGTTGACAGTGGAGAGGAAGAACTCCCTTTTAACGGGAAGAAACCTCTTGCAGAACGAAGGCAGATGGAGAGGCAGCCATCTGCTACGATCGATCGGCTAGGTGACGGGAAAGAGGAAATAAGAGAGCATGGGGAGAGAGGACCACACACCCACACCATTGTTTATGTTCTGTAAAAATACTGAAAATTGCAGGATTGGGTAAACTTACTGGAATAATTTGTGCTGCCTCAGCTGTATTTTGCACTGACGCAGAGATTGTCAGCATTTATTTATGTCCTTGACTCAAACATATATGACTTACACTGACTCTGTCCTGTGAATTTTTTTAATTTATTTATTACATCTTTTCTTTTTTTCAAGGGAAACTAAAATAAGCTAAAGATAAAAAGATTTATATATAGTGACATCATAATGGAGGAAGTCTGTTTAGACACAGAAAGCAAGGAAGTCTGACCTGAGCTCCAGCTGCCACTTGTCCTAGCAGATACTCCACGATCACATCTGTCAGCATCTTCAGCAGCATGTGGCTGGCTTCGGGGTGCTGATACAGCCAGCGCTTTGCCTTAGAGTGAGTGTTGGAGCCTCCACCTTCTATCATGTAGGACATGAGCGTCCACTGTGGATGAACAGAGAGCTGTTAGAATATGGAAGCATTATCTTCTATAAATGTTTAAACATGTGCGCGCCTAACCGGAGCCCCGCTGAATCCTATTAGTGGCACTTTGCCCTCAATTTTGTGTCGGGTCAGTGTGATGGCTCTGAAGACGTAGCCCAGTTCTTTGTCAGTGTCCACTTTGACCTGCAGCCGCTGCAGGTCCTCTGGCTCCTTCAGAGGCTCTGGAAATGTTGGACCTTTACCTGCAACCATCTGGACATCCATACCCATGGCCTGGAGGGAGGAAGAAGAAACAAAGACAAACCAAACAAGTTAATATATCTGCTTTCAGTCATGCAGTGTCCAGTCCATCACAGGGCCTCATTTTATTTATGATGTGTTCACAACCAGCGTTGGTCAAGTTACTTGAAAAAAGTAATCAGTAACTAATTACTGATTACTTCCCCAAAAGAGTAATCCCGTTACCTTACTGATTACTTATTTTCAAAAGTAATTAATTACTTAGTTACATAGTTACTTTTAAAAACACGATTTACAACCTGAAGAGGTGATAAAGC
>NW_005187499.1:2066587-2133647 GCF_000239375.1 Pundamilia nyererei
GGGGGGGGAGAGAAAAAAAAATTGGGATAAGTTATTCTTGTTGGTACCCTGTGGGTGGTGTAACAACCACTCCATCATCTCACACCACATAACGGTGTTGCTGACTTGATGTTAACACTGTGAAATTAGATTTTTTTTTCTCCCCCCTCTGAATCCAGGTCTGTACCTGCAGAGTGAGCTCACAGCAAGCCTCTGGTGACTGACATGTCTCAAAAAAGTCCTTCCCTGCTCTGGACTCACGGAATTCTGCAGATTAGAGTAAAAAAAAAAAAAAAAAAACCACTACAGATCAGCGTTAAGACTCAATAACAGGGAGTTAGTGGTTATCAGGGATGTGAATCTCATGCTTATGGTCATGCAGAAAGTGAAATACTACAATATGAAACCTGAAAACATGATCACGAATATTAAGGGTAATCAGTGTAGCACATTTGATAGTACAGTGCTACTATTCATGTCAGAAACAAGAGACGAAAGAAGTGATCTGAAGCCTGTACCTGGTAGATATCTGCCAGCCTGTCTCATACACCAGACTGGGACATGTTCGGTTTCCTCTCCTCGTGCCGCTCTCAGGAATGTGTCGTTCTTTAGCTGAGGAAAGTCTTTGGGGCTGGGTAGAAAGCACTTCATGTTAGAATCGAAAAATAAAAATAATACAAATTTAGACAGAATTTTAAGATATTTGCGGCATGGCCAAAGCACACTGGCAATTTCAATTTATATTACATAGTTGAGGGAATGGAGCTTAGCTGATAGTGTCATAACCTCTTTACAATACAGCCGCAAACTTGTGTTATCTAAAAATAAAGGCCCACCCTTCCCTTTCCCCTGCAATCACTCTGGGCATCCAGCTGAAGGGCATTCACCAAAAGAGCGATTCTGGGAGATAACCGTCCTCTGCTCTCTTATCTTCTCCCAGCAGGAGAAATGACAGTTAAATACAGGAGTGCTTAGGATGGATCAGTAATGTATCACAACCTTAATCTAATTCAGACTCTGACATGAAACTGTTAGACGGACCACAAAAACATTTCACAGATAGCCAATTATGTTTAGCTTGCTACACTTAACTTTAAAAGATGCAAGTCTGCTGTTAGACTCTTAAGAATTAAACGTGTGGGTTATAAAAACACACTATCAGAGTTTGTCATGGATTCTGTATGGGATCATTTAGATGCTTCCGCTTCCACACGATATGTAAAAATGTCAGAATAAAAAAACTATTCCCATTAGAGTGACAGAACCGTAGGAGTTTTTTTGTGTTCAGCTGACACTATCACTCACTTTTAGTAAACTGACTTAAAGTAAAATGACCTGGATAAACTTTCTTTTTATTTTTTAACAGCCCTCTGTATCTTTAGCACCATTATTACAGCCATACAATATTGATTGTAAATAAGGTTAGCACGTTGTTAAAGCAGGCCATACAAAAGGCATCATACGTTTTGTAATGACGCCTGGCTTTCTCGGAGTTGAAGCTAGTTAAATAGAACAAACCAAAAAGATTAATAAGACTTTTACATTATTAGCTCTGCCGAATTTATCAGACGATCCACAGAATTTGCTTAAAGCACTAATTCATGTTGCAAAATAAGTTCATCTCTAAATATGAACAAGAGATTATTAGACTGCTGGATTTCTGAATGAGGTTTTTTTTTTTGTAAGAGGAAGCGACTTCGCTCTGGCATTGGATTACGTAGCTTTAAGGAATGAGGCCTGTGTTTCTATAACTGACCCATAATAGGAAGAAATGTTTCATAACAATGACAAGGGGGGGTTTCATAAGGTCACTTTTTAGACGGCTAAACAGCCAAAATGCTAACCTTAAATGTAACAATGTAACAAGCGGCAGTTTGTTTCGAGAAACAAAGAAGGAAGTACTTACAGGATTAGATTTTCTGGCTTGCTCATGTTGGCGGTGCTGAGGATGGGACAGCCTTTCAGAAACTCCTCTGTCTCTCTGCGGGGATGTCAGTTGTAACCTGCTGCTCCTCAACTGTCATTTAAACCCCGCTCGCATGGACACAATCAGCTGCTACAGCGCTGTGGGCGCGGCCATCTTGAAAAACCACGTGACCATAGCAGGAAACGAGATGACGCTTCAAAATAATAGTCTTTTTCCATATTTAGTCGTTATCTACATTTTGTTCCCTTAAACTTCAGTACAGTTTGTATCATCATCATTATTATCATCATTAGTAGTAGTAGTAATTCTCCTTCTTTTCATCTTTGTGTTACTTAAGGAAAGAAAAAAAAAACTTATCGAGGTACAGTACTTACGTTTGACAAGCACATATAGAATTAATTAACTGAATTATAATTGAATATATTAATTATCTCCAATTTTATAAATTCATTAGAGTGTACAAATTTGTCACCAAGGAAACAATGCTACCTGCTGCATTTATTAAAGCTCTTTTCACATTTGTACAAAGGCATTCAATACAGCATAACAATTACTGCACTTTATTTTTTTTAAAAAGAAACATAAATCTCCTTTTAATAACAAAGCCTACTTGAAATGATGATGTGATGAAGAAAAAAACAAGCAAGAGCTAGAGCACTTCAATATGAAGTGGGGCATCAACAAGTCTCTGAAACAGTAAGCAACAAAAACAAGAAAACCGTTGTTTTAATTTAGTAAGAGCAGCTTGTGAAGAAGTAAGTTCTCATGCCAAAATAAAAATGCAGAGTAATCATAATCGTCATGTAAATCTTTTTGAAGAGAGTGGTATGGCTGAGTAAAAATGTGTATATTCATTTACCATTTCTTCTTGTAAAGTAATTAAAATTTATGAAAAATCAATGCTCAAAAACTCATAGAAACTCATCCCATCGCTTGTAAACCCAAAATATCACCACTTAAAATTTGCACTGCGTGCAAAGTGTGTTCTTAACCTACATATCATTGCTTCACAAATTCTTTGTATAATGCCTGCTGTTTGTTCAGTAACTCTCACAAACACCCTAATTATTGAAACACTTATTAACAAGACTCCAGTGTCAAAAATAAAAATAATATGATACAATTTTACTTCTGTAAAATTCCTCCAGATCACCGAGGCTTAACTGCACAAAACCTCATATTTACACACCCTGAAAATCTGCAGTAAACTATATTCTGGAACATGCAAACTATATTTTGTCCACTGTGAATATATCACACAGCTTACTGCAGAATGTATCATATATACATGAATATAAACATAGAAAATACAATCACATATCTCCAGTAGGTCCAAACATAAAGCTATTTACAAGCTGCTTGCATTATGTGCCAAAAGTCTCTCCAGTTTTGTTTCCATCTATGGCTGTTGCTGGTACTGTCCCTCTGTGGCGGTATAGAAGTCATCCAGGACACTCTGTAGGTAGTCAAATGTAGGCCTGTCTTCAGGTCTGTTCTTCCAACAGGACATCATGATATCGTACAGCTCAGTGGGACAGTTGTCAGGCCGAGGCATCCTGTAGCCGCGCTGTATTGAGGACATCACCTCTCCTTTAGTCATGCCTGCAGACACCAAATTAGTGTAAATACTGCTGGAAAGGCTTCCAATGAGAACCTTTTTGTACTCGCCGTCACATTCTCAACCCGAAGTAGAACACAAAAGTCACCAGCAGAGGGCAGTCTTTCTCAGCATAACGCCTTACTGCTCAGTGAGGCTGGGTCATAAAAGTTATGGTTACAGTTAGCTGTGTCAGGGGAGAGGTTTATGAAGTTCAGACCAGTATAATACAATAAAAATATCAACACAAACACTTCACTCAGTCATGTAGAGACCTGAGTCTCGACAAACATATACCAGAGTCTCAATAAACATTGGCTTGTGATGCCTATGTGTTTACAGGGTTCAAAAAAGGGACTAAATTTAAATGATTTCCTGAATACATTTTATAAGTGCACAATGATTTAAATTAGCTTTCTTTTTTTTTCTGAGTTTGCATTATTTTTAGTTATTTAAAGTGCTTTTTTTTACAAGTAGTATCAGCTTTTAGTTTAGCTTCAGTCATCTGTAATAACCATAAATGAATAAATATTACTTGTAAAACATACCTAATACAAACGGTTCTCCATCTGAACTCTGTATTGTTAGAATTTCCATCATATTATTGAACCCAATATTTTAATTTAATAGGTCAAGGCCCTTTAATCCATGACAATGCATTACATTTTATATAGTCATGATAAAAAGACATGGCAGGACATAATAAAAACTAACCTGGTTATCAGCAGGTCTTAAAGTTAGGTAAACTTAAGTGCAGAAGAACAGCAAAGCATGACACCATGTCATTATTTATTTACCAAAAACTAAAATGCACAAGCAGTTATCAACAGTGCTGCAGTTAATATTTACCTGGGTAAGGGATTTTCCCGTAGGTGATAATCTCATAGAGCAGGACTCCGAATGACCACATGTCAGATTTGATGGTGAAGGTGCCATAGTTAATAGCCTCTGGAGCAGTCCACTTGATGGGGAATTTGGCTCCTGTGGAATGCACACACAAACAGACACTGTGAAATTATAATTCTATTATTCCCTCACACAATCCCAAAGATCACCTGTTCTGTTTTTGTAAATGAGGTTTTAGATTATATCTGTGTAGCTGGATTTATTTCAAAACGTCAATTGCAAATAGTTTCAGCATCCTGGGTCCAGACCAGTGATCACATGGGTTTCATAAGGTTTCATGAGTCACTTGAGAAATAGCATTCAGACACTTCCTCGTGCACTTTACTGCACAGTTACTTTAATTTGAAAAATATGAACTATGAATGATTTTTTTCCCCCACAATTAAAAAGGCCAAAACAGGTTTTTGAAAAATTCCCACCATATAAGTTAAAAGTTAAGTAATGAAAGCAGTCATCGATGACATGGTGATAGAGTGTTAGCATTGTTGCTTGATTCTCCTTTCATAAAAAAAGAACTCCACGTCCTCAGTGTTTCATTGATTACATTGCACAGACTCTTTTGGTAAATCCTTTCTTCATTATATTAGAAGGGATTCACCCAATACAATGCACACGACAAGCATGCCATCTTTCCACAAAAATTCTACTCCATTTCACTCTTGTCTTGGCTATAGTGAAATGGTCACCACCGTGCTAAATGGCAAACTGACATCCAAGTCTCAGGTTTCTGAACTCTGCAGGATGTTTCTTCAGAATGTCTGCTGTTTACCACACTTTTTGTTTTTGCTGCCTAAACACTTCACTCTGTTTCAGTTGACGACAGAATCTTTATCTCATCCTTTTGTAATTCTTGAAATGCACTGTATGAAAAAAGGCAGGGTGTGGGCTGTCTTTAAGTCACTCTGGCTTCTGTCTAGCTGCTCTGCCATACGGTTCCGCTTATCAAAACGATTTCTAAAGCTCAGCTGCAGAAGCAGCCCAGTTCTCGGTCACCTCCCTGACCACGCCTAAGACTGAGACTTTATTGCTGAAGTACACAATTTGAGCATGAACCCTGTTCATTCCAAATGTTTGAAATGTCACAATCACTAAATGATCAGTGTTTTGGAAATGGTGGTTAACCCCACACATCAGTCTCCTAGCTCGGTTCTGGTCCTCCGCTGTCCTCCAGTTTGTGGCATGTTACAGGTGTGAAATCAAAACCATACTGCGTAGGTATAAACTTTATGAAAAGACAATTCAGTTTTCCAAAATTTGACTGAAAATAGTTCTAAAACTATGTTTAATTTTTGACATTTTATTTATTTATTTTTTCTAATCGAATGATGGGGAAATGTTGGCTGTACCAAAAGGACTCCCTGCTTCATTTTAACCTTGTGAGAGTGTGAAAGGAGGTAGTGTAGTTTGGGGGCATCAGAGGTATTGGTCACTGTGGTGTGATTCCAGTGAGACAAAAGTGGAGCGACTGGTACATGAAACCAAAAGTGTCTGATTCAACATAAATCTTTGCGGGTGCTTCCACTTCTCAAAAGGGGCTTTTTGTTTCACTATGTCACAAGCATCAAGCCAGGGTAGTGTCTCATTTGTGCTGGGAAAGCCCCCTTCCACAGAAAAAGTGGAGACGTGTTCAAATTCTCATACACACGCACACACATACACATAGACACAAACATACACGCACATACACATATATGCGCAAACACACATACCCATACATACACACATACACACTTACCCTCTCTGGCAGAGTACTCGTTATCCTCAATGATTCTCGCCAAGCCAAAATCTGCTATTTTACAAAGCAGGCTCTCAGACACCAGGACATTAGCCGCCCTGAGGTCTCTGTGAATATAATTCTTCTTCTCAATGTAGGCCATGCCCTCTGCTATCTGTAACAGAGCAAGAGGAAGGTGTGTAGTCTTAAACATAAGAGTGAAAGGGAAAACAATCAAAACCTACATAAAACAGAAGAAATGTGAAAGAAAAATAATCACCCCCGTTACAAGCAATTACAAGCAAATAATAACAATCTGTTATTAGATTATGTGGATGGATGGATGGATGGACACTGCCAGTGTGATGCTGGGACAGAACAACCTCATGTTTGAAAGTGAAAGTATGCAGGGTTCACAGTAGTGAGACAAGTGAGCAGCGAGGTCACAAAGAAGCATATTGGTGTAATCACCTGTGCAGAGAAATCAATGAGCTTGGGCAGCTGCAGTCTGCATCCTGTGTCGCTCTTTAAAAAGTCTAGCAGGCTCCCTAAAGACGAGACAGAACAGAAAACAGCGTCAGTGCTTTGCATGTCTGCATCTATGCCTATACTGGAGTGTCGACTCTGTGATTAGGCCACAAAATTTCATAATAACCAGTTTAGTTTTTCTAAAGACTTTTGGCATTTACCGTTTGCCATGAATTCAGTGATGATGTAGATGGGTTCTGTCTTGGTGACAACAGCGTAGAGCCGCACCAGCCTGTCGTGCTGCAGAGTCTTCATCATGTTGGCTTCATCCAAAAAAGCTTCAACCGTCATGGTTCCCGGCTTCAGCGTCTTCACTGCCACTTTGGTTGTGTTGTTGTAGTATGCTGAGTGGAGAACGTGAAGAGTAAGCATGGGGAAAGAAGAACTTTAAAGCATGATATGCTCTGCTACATGGCTTTGGACTGTTTTCAATGTTTCCCTGTGGAAACAAATACGTTTCCACAAACATTTTTGAGGAAACTGAAACAACTACACCAAACAAATGCAAATTAAAGGAAAGAACGGGAAGGAAAACACTGTGTTTACTGTTTAACGTTCAGTGACAGGTGAGAAAAATATGCCATGTTGTCAAAAGCTGACCACTGATGCATGACTGGACACATTTGTTTGCATGTTACAGTGTTTGTAAAGGTGGATTTTTGTTTCCATTTTAAGCTGGTTTCAGTTATGATGTAATGCAGCATATCTGTAAATGAATATTCCACAAAACTGCATAAAAGAAACAAGAATCCACGGAACAAATGTTGGAATCTGCTGCTACTCATAACACTCAGTGTCATTACGAAGTCAGGCATGACACCCTTTCCATCCGTTAAACACCCTGTTATTGGTAATTCAGGTAGGTGTGAATATTATCTGTCACCCAGATTGAAAGTTGCATAACTTTTATTCAGATCCTGGCAGGTGCAGTAACATATCTGCTTTAGATAATGCAACTGCTGCGCAAATTCCATTGCATTCATTATTTATTCATGACTTGTTGGCAGAGCTATTTTAAAGATCCTTTGGGCCACCCTTGGGTCAGGTTGTGTTAGCTTTGTTCCCTTCGAGTTATAAGATCCTGACAAAAACCTCATTTTTGTGACTTTGGTTCAAGAACAAAGGAAAAGTTGTTGCCTTACATAATAATAATAATAATATGATTTATGGGTTGATTGAATGTCACATTGTAGCGTGGAAACTGCATACAGTACGTCAGTTTGAATGCAAAGATGTAAGGTGAGTTGTGGCCAGTTTGAACTTTTATTATAACTCCCTTTGTGTATAATTCACAGAGTTTTATTGTTTCAGAGTCAGTTATGGATGTACTGCCAACTGGTAAATTTAGTCAGCAGAGTTTCTGTAATGGTAGCACTTGCTTGTTTTTGGGTTTATTTACATAATTTTGTTGTACATGTACAATGACAATAAAGTGCTATTCTATTCTATTCTATTCTATTCTATTCTATTCTATTATCCCAGACCTCAGTGCAAACCACAGTGAATACACCTCTATAAATTCATCACGTGTAGCTTTTTGAATCTAATTGTAAAGATGCTGTTAGTGATGTCAGACACAGTTGTCGTCGTTGAAGTTAAAATTATACCTCGAAGTATTGACGTAACTATCACATAATTTCCCACTAACAGAGACGGCACAAATGGCAACACACTTGTTCTCACACACTTCCCCTTATATTTAACGAAGTGAAAAAGCAGTTGTGTAAGTCAGAAGCCATAAAAAACAAAAAATCTTTGAAAAAAGCACTTAAAAGCCGTAAAACAAAGTCAGCTTCGGTTTGTTCATGAAACTGTGCAATAAAACCTTCTCTGCGGTAGCGCTTTTTACAAATGATACGCATCTATTTGTTTGTGATCATTCCTCTGAAACCTCACACGCAAATCACCCCGCGGACTCAAACATTTCCTCCACAGACGACAGCACTCATCGACACATCAATGAGACGGTCTGAGCAGAGGCAGACATGCAGGCGGTCGAGGTTTGGGTTTTTTTTGCAACAGAGCACGGTCCTGTACCTCATGGACAACAAAAGTAGGAAGTCATTTTTGTTTTAATTAGAGGGAAATGGAACTTCCTTGTACCGCTCACTTCCCTGCGTCTGTGTTTACTGTAAATGATAGAAGGGAATTAGAAATCTTGTTCCTTCATAAAGGAGCTCATAAAAAGATATGCTCCCTTGTTACTTATCTGCTGTCTCCCAGTCCTTGATTTTCTCTTGTCAAGTGCCAAATCCATGTTAGCTGCCACTTACAGGCCGGCTGCCTTCTCGGAAATAACGCTGGGAATGTCATAGAATTCATGAGGTAATAATTTACCAGTGATAAAAGGCCACGTGCCCTACCTCCTGTGCTCTTTGTGAAACAATACTCTCGTGTATCTTAAAGGGACCACTGTTAGGATGCCTGGGTCGTTGACCCAGGGTTTTTGAGTTTATTATATTATTTATAATTTCTAGCCTTTGGGTTTTTGTTAGAGTCATGTCTTATGGTTTGTCTTTGTGTAATCCTTAGTTGCTGTCTCCCCTGTCCGCTATATCCCCGTGTCCAGTCAGTGTCTGTGTCTGCCCTGATCCCACGTCTCTGTTCCCTCTGTAGTGCCTGCATGTGAGTCTGTGTCTTTATTCAGTCTGTGTTATGTGTTTCCTGTTTTACTTTGAAGGTCTCTGTCTTATCTCAGTGTGTTCAGTTTACGCTTCCTTGTCTCGTCAGTTCTGATTTGCCCCAGCTGTGTTTCCCTCCTGTTGTCCATTCCCTGATTGCTCCCTCTATGTATTTAAGCCCTGTGTTTCAGTTTGTCATTGTTGTGATCTACCCTTATCTAGCTGTGTGTTTTGTCTGCCCGTGTAAGTTATTTGGATTCTTACTTTTGTTCTGTTTGAGTTCAGCATTAAAGCTGTTTACGTTTGTCTCTGGAGTCTGCACTTTGGGTCCTTTTCCTGCCTGCACACAGCCATCACATAACAACCTCGTTGTGGTCTTTATTTGAAGGGCTAGAGTGGTAAAAATCATTGTGCATTCCCTTTCTTTGGCAATTACTTCCCTTGTCAACTCTTGGACATAAAAGTCATTTCTACTCACCCATCCAGACTTCTCCAAACTGGCCCGCTCCAAGTTTCTTCACCATCTTAATAGAGTCTTTGGATATCTCCCAGGCATCCTTATCCCAAGGTTTCTGAGCTTTGGGTTTTGCACAAGGACGCTCAAGTTTACGGCACAGGCCATCCGGTTTGTCTGGAAGGCACACACACAGACAGTGCTCAGTCTTCCTAATCAATAACATAGCATGTGTAATCTTTTTGTAATGAGAAGATCAACATTGTTCTCTGATCAGCAAGTGTGGAGCAAAAGCTGGAAACCAACAAGCTTTGCTTTGCGCAAACATAGGAAGCAGGTGGAGGGAGCAAAGCTGGCTCTTTTTGTCACTTGTTTCACATTATTAGGCAAAAAGGAAGCACCCAGAGAAATCATACAGTCATTTACATACAAAGCATAATTCTACATAAGGCCACAGCTTGTATGTTTCTAAAACTTGTTTATGTGGACAAACAGAATATATGAGATTTATTAGAAGAGGTATGAGCACGCTACCCCGTGAAAAGGTTGTTAAGGAAGTTACTGTAAAAGTGGCTACAGTGTTGCTGTTTTTCCTCTACAGTATTCAGTATTACTTTTAATAATAGATTATTTTTTATTTACAGTTTTTTTTTACATTTATAGCATTATTAGGTTGCTTAATTTACATTATTATTACTTTATTTTTATTTGCAGTAATAAATAGTCAGTACTGTAAATGGATTTGCAGTAGAAATTAATCTTTCCCATATAAAATAATATTTCACAGATACAACATTTTAGTGTGAAAACAGACTTTTGGCTGCACTGTACTCACTGTGATAGTGTTTAATCATGCTGCTAATATCCCGAAAGGAGATTTTAGGAGAGATGTAGCAGCCGCCATTATCCAGCATCCTGATCTTGTAATGTTTCACTGAGTCTGTTCCCTGGGTGTCCACATCTCTGATGGACAACGAGTAGCTCCCTGTGGAAAAATCATGAAGAAAAAAAAAAAGAGTGACTGGTGATTCATGATCATTCAAATCAAGCACACACAATGTCACAACTCCACGTGTCCAAAGTGGAGAATGCTGCTGAATGTATGTCGGTATCTCAGAGCTACCATGGTAGCCATACCTTTTGATGTTTCACTTTCTCTGATTAGATAAGCGCCTGGCTTGTTCGCTGGTGCCAGCAGCTGCCTCTCTGCATCCTTCCTTGTGATGTCCTTGAAAAACCAACTGCACGGAAAAAAAAAAAAAAAAAATTGGTAACATACATAACGTTGATGCTGAATGCAAAAATGAATAATGTAATCTGAATAACATGAAGTAATATTAGGAAACAAGTACATACTCCTCTGTCTCCATGGTGTCAGCTTGGGCCACATAGTTGGACGGGATGAATCCCTCTTTGTCGTTTACCAGAGACTTCGCTTTCCACCACTCACCATGCCTGTCAGTTCATAAATATACATATACATTTTAGAACAATCATTTGCATTGACAGAGATGTTCTGAAAAGGTCTTGAAAGATGATTTTTTAAAATTAAATTCCATCGTTTAACTTAGTGTAATTCCTATATTCAGAGAAATATTATTTCTGAACTGAAATGCTATTTTGTCTCATGGGCAAGTAATTTAGCCTAAAATACATTCACACATTGCAGAAATCTTTTATAAAACTTATATGATATTTTTATAACAAAAATTTTGCATTAACTGTTTAGTTTACAGTCATTTTCATACATCCTCAGCCTCATTTTCAGAGGCTCAAAAGTTACTGGACATCACAGAGGAAGAAGACATAATACCTGAAATTGATTCACCAAGTTAAACTTTTATATTTTGTCACTGTAATTTCAACTATGAAGCCAAAAGAGATGTCTTTGCAAGTGAAGGAGACCATCATTAGTCTGAAAAAACATAATAAGCCTATCCGAGAGATGGCACAAAACTTTAGCAATGGCTAAATCCCAAATTAAGCGCATGCTGAAAAGATTGTTCCCATGGTTGAGAAAAATAGCTTCACAACCAAGTCAAGAAGAACACGCAGTGAGGATATTTGTATAACTGCCATAGTCTGCAATTGAGAAATGGCTTTCTAAATGAAAATATAGAGGGTTCAGAACACTCAGGGAGTGTCACTGGTGGGATAGATTAAGCTTGGCACAAAAGCTAAACAAAATTTGGACAGATGAAACAAAATATAGAGAAGGAAGGAACCAGGCCATGATTAAAAAGAATAAAACTAAATTTGGGGATTTTTTGCTTTGAATTTTTTGAGTTAGTGAAGAGAGAAGCCATCTGACTGACTGTGGGAGAGGACAGGGAGACAGGGGGCCTGAAAGCTGAAGGCTTTTAAATATTCTAAGAACCACAATAAAGTGCTTTACTGGGATGATGTGGTACGATGAGGTCTTTAACATAAGACAGGACCTGATCGTCCAGCACTTTCAATGTGAGGAGAAGAATTTTAGATCGGCATTAAACAGAGAGCCAATGAAGAGAAGCCAATATGGGAGAAATACGCTCTCACTTTCTAGCCCCTGATTAAAAATCCAGACTACAAAGAATTTTTATTCAAATAGTAAAAAATAATCTTTATATGTAAAAGGATGTCAGTTTGTCTATCTAAAACTGGGGGGCTATATATAACAGTGGAAGTGATTCTTGCCATTTGTAGAAATGATGACACATTTTCTGAGAATGAATCAGTGTACCATAAATACCAGACACTCACTCTTCTAGAATTTTCATCTTTTCTCCCTTCTTGAATCCTAAGTCATCGGGATGTACAGCTTCATATGGGAAAAGGGCAACCACTATTTTACCCACCCCCTTTTGTTCTGAAATAGGAAAGAGAAAATTGTCATCATTTAACACATGCAAATAGGCTCATAGATCAATACAAAGGTTGTTCTATTTTTAAACTATGTAAAGACACGGGGGACAACATGTACAGAAACGTCAGACAGAAGCAATTATAGGGCATGCACCTAGCTTATCAGTTTACTCAACCTACTTATAAGTAGCTGTAGTCTCAATCAGTAATGACTAATGATAATTTTATGTTTAAATTGCAACTTCGTTGGATGTACTTAAACGCCTTTGTGTACATTGCTAAGATAAAAGAGTTTTAATATAATGCGGAAAATTACATGGTCAAATGTAGTGACTAGCCTTCCTATAAGGATCTCTTTTCTAAATAAAAACTATCATAACTAAGATTACTTTCTATTTTAACCTATACTCATATATTTGACTGGTTTATTTATTCTAAAGTTTAGCTTTAGAATAATTTTCTTAGTGAATTTGCTAAATTAGTAAATAAACCTTGAATCAGTCAAAATTTGCCGGTGAAATCTCAAAATAAGTCAAAGTTAAAAAACTAACAAAAGAAGATGAAGATTTTGTCTTTCATGACTATGAGGACTTCTGGGGCCTAACTGTTTCACTATACATACTTTGAGGTGAGTGAATTCCCTATTACCTTAGAAGCTACCACATACAGGTGTTACCAGAAGTACGGTATAGTAGTACGAAACAATGAACAGACAGCAGATAAATAAACAAAAAACAAGGAAGAAAGGGTCGTACCCTCCATTTTTTGGAACACCTGACCCGGTAACAATGAGTTATTCTGCAAAAGGAAACAATATTAAAGTTACACAGTGTCATTCTATCATTATTACTTCCATTATTTTAAGGCAGACATTATTTACATAGAGATTTTTGCACAGACTTTTGTCATTTCCTTGTAATAGATGTCATCTTTTGCAAATGGGAAATTCTATTAGGCAGGAAATATTGAGCAACTTTTTTCAAAAACAAAAAGAAAGGTCATATCTTTGATGCAATATGTAAAGAAAACTGAATCATTCTGTTCTTCATACAATACAATAATGACGAAAAAACCAAATGACGATTATAAGTCAATTTTTGATTGAATGAAAACAATAGCATGCTTTCCATTTATGATTTGACTTTTTGTTATCTAACGATTTTGTTGCTGTTAACACTCAACCACACTTGAGATTTGAGTGTAAGGTCCACCCAAGTCTTACTACTTACCGTGTTGACTTTTGGATTAAAGGTGGGGTCTCTAACATAGCGTGACTGTTCAGAATGGACAGCATGTTGACCCATTTTTTGGTCCACACCTCCGCTCAGACCTTGATTTAGCGTGGATTTCATGCAGCCCATTCTGTCTGCACAAGGAAGTGAGAAAAAGAAAGATTGAAAAAAGCTGTTACAAATATACCATTTACACCTGCTGAAAAAACACAATGCGTATAAAGTGTGGCAGCAGACACCTGTGACTCTTCAGTTCTTACATGTGAAAATAAAGATCCAAACTGGTGTCATGTTTCCAGTGTTATTTATAAGTTCAACATAAAGGGGAAGATAACAAGAAGTGAGAATAATAAGTTGTTTCACAAAAACAAACTGCTGCACATGTGCAAATGTAACTGTAATAACTCCACGGCAGACCTGTCATCGGTTCCATGCTTTTCAGCATCTTTATTATCACCGTTGCTGTCCTTGCACGTGGCTGCAGCTTTGCAGTTTGCAGTCAAACACACTAACACCAACCACATCAGGACCTATAAGTGAATGTGGCGTGATTGCTCATGCTGTCCAGCTGCCTCCCTCGCAGCCGCACCACACCACTGACTGTACTGACTTTTATACTGCACTCTGATTTACATCTTATGGGAATGTCACAGGAAAGGTGCAGCACCACTTAGCACCAGATATATAAAAATAATGATGTCGACCTCTAACTGGATTGTTAACATAATAGGGGTGCAAAGGCATTGCTGAGTAATACTCTTTCAATCATACATCAAAAGGTGTAAACAAAAAACCCAACTTTTATCATATTTATATGGGGAAGTATGTCCAGTACGATGGGTGTTTTTTTCCACCATTTTGCTCAAAACACAGACTGTTCTGTCTACAATGCGTTTTAATTTCTTGCTCTGTTTTTAGGGATGTTTCAGTGACCAAGTAAGCTGCTGCTGTCTTTGCCACTTTCAGGAAAAGAGCTTTCAGTAAAAACGAGAAGCAGAACAGGGAGGATTTGATGATGCAGTGTAGCCAAAATAGACTTGAATGAGACATTCTGCTACTTCTGCCTCTATATCCATAGCATTAGCGTCTTACAAGACCTGATGAGGTTTTACATGCACAGGTTGTGGACTGAGCACACGCTTTGTATCATTTATATCAGACCTGGGTGGGTTTAAAATACATATAGGTCCAAAATGCATATCTTCATTTGTGAGCTTTGAATGCCACCTTCAAGCTTCTGGCAGAGCCATTATTCACCATTAAAGCTTATGCTAAGCTAGACTAATGACTTGCTGGATTCAGCTATATATTTAACAAGATTACAACTGGTAACAGTCTTTTAATCTAACTTTCAGCAACACCATGGTAACCAATGTTTCCAGTAGTCTAAATGTCATTAGCCATGGCACTTCTTACACAAACTCTAATATTTCAGGTGAAAAGTTCTACGTTTGTTGAGTTGAGTAACTTTGTTGAGTTACTGCTGTAACTCAACGAAAATTCAATAAAAATGTGAATGTCTCAAAGTAGTTCTTTAGAAAAAAATATGTCACAATGTCACTGCTGCTTCCCTGTATTCTGACATGGCTGCAATTTATCCAATGGTGGTTTCTGTTCAGGGAAATCAAACATGTATTGCTGCAGTTTGCTGCATTATTTTTTCTTCTTTTGACTTTTGTGTGGGTAGCTAACCAGCATGAAGCCCACCGCCACCAATGTGCACTTGCTTTCTACATGCACACATACTGACCACATGCCCACAAAGATGACAAAGTCGCAAAGAAAAAACAACATCTTTTTAACTGGTGATGTTGGTTTTTATGAGAGAGAGGTGTTATAAGTTTTAAAATGTATAAAAGTCAAAAACATTAAAAGTATGTATCTCCTATATTGTAGTTTTAAGGACAAACAAAGTGATATTTGTACCTTGAGTTTAACAATGAAAATATTTTACAAAGGTAATGTGTGAACATAAAAAGGATTTTTATATATGAGTAACTGTCTAAATTAAAACTAAACTTCCTATGAGCGTGAGAAACACCACCTTTAAAACCATTTATACTTAGATTGTCAAGCAATATGGCTTAAAAGCACAAACATATAAAGCACTAAAATTAAACCAGGTCAAATAAACTTTGAGTGCTTCCCTACAGGGAAAAAAAAGGGGAAAAAAAGAACAAAACATGTTGCTGTAGAGCAGAAGTGCACGTTGGTTTTTAACATCTGTTATTCAAAGTACAACGGAAAAATAAATAAATAAAAAGCTTCTGTCCTTCTCCAGGAAACTAAAGTGCACAGCTGAACTGCAGAGAAAAGGGGAACATGTTCAACTAGTCCTGTAGGTCAGCAAATAGCCTTTTAAAATTTTTAAAAAGCTAGAACAGAAGTTCTAAGGAGATGAGATATTCTTTGATGAATTGTGTTAGGGAAGTCAGAAAATAAAACAGGACAAAACAAGAAAGAAAACCCCCACAAAAAATGAATTAGCGTGGGTTGTTTTGGTTTTTTTTTGTTTGTTTTTTGTTTTTTTAGTGCTAGCTAACATGCTCTTCATACTGGCGCTAACATGTTGATTTTGCTAATGCTAATGTACGTATGCTAATTGGAGAAAGCACTGCTTAGGCTGGCAGAAATATTATTAGGTTATTATATTGAGGCATATTAGGTTTTTGACCAAGCCAAACAGCTTAAATGAAATTTTGACTTGATAACATTATTATCAGTAATAGTAAGGTAGTACATTTTAGGGAAGAAAATATGACAAATCCCAACAATAGGGTTCATCTGGAAATATTTGATCTGATACCAAAGTTTTTCTTTACCAACACCAAAACCTTGCATTCTGCATGCCAAAAGCATTTACTTCTGTTGCTTCTAGGCTGCCGGTGATAGCAAAGCACAGCTATCCTACCATATAACGTTAAAAATAGTTAATATCTTATATTCATGTGGAAAGACTGAGTGCTGAATAAAGTTGCTGGACCTAGCTGGCCTGAATTGAGTTATTTGAGTAGGGGGGGGACACACCATTAACCTAATGCAAATACAAGACAAGCACACCTGAAAACCAACCTACAACACATTTGTGAACTGAGATGGCAGGGAGTAAATGTAAAGAAAATGGTAAAACCATATTTTTCTTGGTAGAAAAAGGTCAGTGAATGCATTAGCCAGCGGTTTGGCAGGTTTGCACAGGCTTGTTTTGCACTTTGTTGGTTCAGTGCCTCTGTTATATTTTTAACTTGTCAGCAAACAGCCGGAAACTAGGGGTCTGAAAGGCTTAAGGGCACACACGCATGATATATTGGACTATGACACACACACACACACAGACACACACTTCCTCCTTTTGCAATAGACTGAGGAAAAGTCTGGATACGTCAATAAATGCAGTGAATTTTAATGTTTAATCCATCGCTATACCATACATGAAACCATAGGAATAAAACTTTTATAATAGAAAATAAAGCACTGATTTTAAACATGTTGCACTGTAGAGAATTTTCCTTAAACTAATTATACTTAATGTGAGTTATGATTGTGCTTAATGAATAAAGCGTCCACAAAAACACAGAACAAAAAAAAATCTATTTAATAAAACTTCTTACATTTACTTTTTTCCTACTAATAAAAAAAAGTTATACACTTTTACCTCTCCTAATGCGTCTGTGTAAACCAAACATGCGTCTGCCTGATGTCACTTGGACATTACAGCTTACCTGTCTCAGTCTGTATCCTTGGTTAAGAAAACGGTTAATCCAAAATGTAGAACCGTTTCACTCCTCAGCTACGTCCTCTCTGTGCTTGACATGGAAGTGGGTGACACATGCAGTGCGTTGGTGTTGAGGTGGTTTGACAAGTGGGTCAGCTGGCCGACCTGGACTGTTATACCAATGAGTGAATGAGGAACTGGTTGGGGATTTTTCTTTCTTAGTGAAACTTCCTGGTACAATTGTCTAATGATTATTTGCATAATCAGCACTGCACACACACACACACACACACACACACACACACACACAGAGTGAAAGAGACTGAAAGACACAGCAGACAGATGGCCTTTCAGTGCTACACATATGGAAATACTATACGTTTAACCTGAAGCGGAGGAGAATTTTCCAGTGTGTCATAGAATCCCTTTAATTTAATGTAATCCTCTTAAAAAATATTTTTTTTAAATTCCTCTCATGTCCTTTTTAGAAAAAACAATAATTAAATAAGTCATTCTATACACATATATATATACATTAGTTGTTCACAGTTGAAGTCTAATGCACGTTTCATAAATTCTCCCACAGTGCTACCTGCTGGTCAAACCGCAGGCGTACAGCAGCACAGAAGACTTGCATTTTCCCTCTTGTCCAGTTTATTTCACTTTGTTTGACACGGAGAGTAGAAAATACGGTTATGCACATTCAGACAAACAGCTACAAATTTCACAGAATCATGCACCTGCCAAAATCCAACATGCTGAACAGCTGCATTTACACAGTCTACTTTGAAACCAGAGTGAGCCCCGAAACAGTTACATGGCAGTTTACAATCTAAACACCTGATTGAGTGAGGATTACAAAATAAACATTTATAGCTACATTATCTTCAGTATGATTGACTTACTGTCAAGCTGGAGGATTACAGGAAGGTTATAGTTCGCAAAAATGGTGAAGAAAATGACAACACAGAGTTTTGTGCATGCGTGGTGGTCTGTACAGATGATAACATCAGCTAGCTATTACACACAGTAGCAGGAACATAGCTCAGGCTCAGTGTCAGAAAACAAACAAACAAACAATGTTATAAATCCTGGAAGCTCCACGGTGTATTGCATATCTACATTTAAGGAACAGTTTGACATTTTGGGCAATGCACTTTCTTAGTGAACTGATGACAGATGACAAGATCAATCTCTTAACAATGTAGCTGGAGCCTGCAGATAATTAGCTTAGCTGTCAAGTATAAAGAGTGCTTATTATGCTAATTTGCAGCTCACTGGTACACTAGAGTAGTGTTGCAAGATTTATGATTTTTAGAATCCTTAATTATCTCATAGAGTTGGTTACGCACTCCCTGGAGGTCACGTCACCTCTCATCCCCCTGCACGCTAAAAAGTGAAGGTAATGTGGGGCCAGTGTATTATAATGTGAAGCCAACAGCTCTGATCCAAGCAACATTATGTGACAAAACAGCTCATCAATGCCATATATGATATTACATTATACTATTTTAACATGATTCAAATGCAACAGGTTTTATCAGTGACCTGTGTGCATATCTGACAATTAGCAAAATGTAAGATTTGGGTGAATTTTTTTTATGCTAATCTTTTAATTGTAACCTGTAAGGACGTTTCTGTTATCTAATTCATTTGTTTACTTCATATTAGCCAATATGTCCATCTGCAGGCCACCTCAGCGCTAACCATAGACCAGACAACATCACCCATATGTGTCTGAATTCCTACTTTAAGCATTTCTGTCATCATTGTCTTGGTCTTTTGAAACTGGAGGTTAAGAGAGAGGATTGGATGTCAGTGTGAAAGCAAACACTCAGTGGTTAACGAGTTATTAGTCAATGAGTAGATCCTAATAATCCTTCCGAGACTTAAAATGACCATAATTTACAAAACTGACTCAGTGTTTTATCTGGTATGACCTGATATGAGGGGCTGAGCCCATAAACACAGCAGGAAAGTTTTTAGAGGCCATGTCTGGGGGTCATTTTCCACTAAAGACCTCAATAGGACTAGAAATCGTCTTGGAACAGGGGTATGTCATAACTTCGTGTCGGTGTTGTTCCTGCATCATCTGGGATCAACATTGCAACTGACCAGTCATGTTCTTGTGATGTCATAGCTTTACAATGTCAAGAAAAAAACAACTTTTGGATCAAATGGTAAAAATTTCAAGTGCTTTACTTATTATTTAATACCATATATTAAATAATAATAATAATAACTGTATTATCAAGTTAGGTTTGCTGTTAGCCAAATGACTCGTGGTTTACTAGTGACAGTTTTTAACAGCATTCACTAGCTTCTTAGCAAGTGCTAACTGAATGCTCAGTTCCTATGTTAATCCTGGACCAACAATATTATTATGATGTACATAAAACACAGCACAGAGACATCAGATTGAGATCTTGCAACCACATCTATTGCCCCCTGGTGGCTATTAAGACAAACTCTAGCTACATGCATTATATATAGCACATAGACATTTTATCATTTCATTAAGTGAAGAAATGCATTTACAAAAATGTCAAACCATTCCTCACAGGTCGTGATAATGAAATTGTTAAAAAAAACAAAAAAAAACCCCTTTAAGTATAAACATTTTTTTTAAACATGTATATCATCAATCTTTAATCACTGAGCGACTGACATTTAAACTGAGTGAAAGTGCAATATTAAGTAATATTGGTGTCAACAGACCACAAGGCTACTGCTCTGTTGCATCCTGCTGCTTTCTACAGTACAGAACAGTGAACACACCCTTCAGCATATAAACAAGAAGTCAAACCGCAGCATTGTCCTCTCAGGTTTACTTCAGCCCAATCCATTTTCCTCTGCAATATTATCAACTTAGCGTTAGCATAAAGCCATTAACTGGCAGTACAATCTATCAGCACCACTACTTCTACAGACATGCTACTCCCACTGTGAGCCATTACTTCAGCACATGTCAGTGGTCTTACAAATTGCTTCAACTACTATAAAACTCACAAAGGAGCCACGTCTATTTTCTTCCTGTATTTCAGTCCCCCAACCTATATTGTTTAGTAACTAAGACTGAAAATAAAATTAGCTTTACAAGAGCTACAAATTGGCCTCTCTGCTTACCCCCGATTCTGAAAAGCACCCTGCAATCAATCTGTTATTCTAGTGCACAGCAGAGCCACACTGGGTGTTCACATTACAGCACTTCTCGAGTTGAATTTGGAAGACTGTGCCCTGCTTGAAGGCATATCAGCAGTGACGGTACTACCCTCCAGCCACCAGCCCACTTTGGACAAACAGGTTCATCATGGTGGGAGCCTCACTCCATCCTGCAAATCTCTGTCTGCGGGCTGGAGTGTGCTGCAGGTTAGCTGTTCCTCTGCTCCGCCTCCCTCTGAGCCGAAGAGGAGGAGCTCTGGCTGTCCTCAATGTCGTCTCCATCTACAAAAAAAAGAAAGAAAAAAAAAGAAAGCAGGTTAGAACACCACATTAAAAACTTTCTGGATGCTATCAGCTGTGTAATTATTGCTTTTAAAAAAAAAAGAAAAAAAAAAGAGTAAAATACACCATAACATCCACTGTTTGCACTAACTTATCTCTTCTGCTAGATGTGTTCTTCAACTGGAACAACCACTTCATTTGTCCTCGCCCTCTTTATATAACCAAAAGATAATTACTTCTCCTGGTGGTAGGAAGTATAGCAGGGCTCATTTCTACCTTTGTTTGGGTTAGTTAAAGTACAAAAATAATGATTTTAAAGTTTTTAGTGTAGGTCGGTGCAAGGAGCACCCTCCAGAGCTGAAAAATGAAGCCAACAAGGGAGTGGCAAAAACTGCAGTTCCTCCAGGTGGCACTAGATGAGGTTGACTCTAAAAGTGAGTACACTCAAAGATGGCTTTGATCTCCATGTGTAGTTTTCCCATATTTTATAACTCATCCACCTGCATAACTGAGTTAGGGGCATTGTGCCCCAACACAGGCAGCTGCAGCTGATCGCTGCCTGCTAGGACACGTCCACTGCTCTGAGTCCTTAGACTGGACCTCCTCACTGTGTGTGTTGTTGTATCCTTTTGAAGCATTTATCTGATCACTATTATGGTTTGCTATTTGGTACAGACCACCTCAGAAGTTTGGCTCTCATTTTCACAGTGAAGACTAAGCATTACCTTTTCAGATCCTCTGGACTTCCTCGGGATGGTGCATGGCTTTAGATGTGTTAAGGCAGCATTACTTTTCAGCTTTCCGTTGAAATTGAAAGGTGTTAAATTTGTTATAGTTTGTATAAGTTCTTAAGATGTTCTGTAACTTCTATTTTCCTTACTTTTTTTAATCATGTCCTCATATGTATGTTGTCCTTGTATATATAGATATATGCCTATTTATCTATTGCCTATTTAAAAACTTTTTTGGATACAGAGACTAAAGTGAACCAGAGTCAAATTCCTTGTTTATGTGCACAAACTAGGCCAAATAAAAATCATTCTGATAACCATCTCAAACTCCTGCGTAGATGGTAGATGGCTTCTCCTCCCTGAACCTGATTCTGCCAGGTCTCTTCCTGTTTAAAAGAACTTCTTTCTTCTCACTGTCGCCAAGTGTTTGCTCACAGAGGATTGTTTGATTACAGTAGTAGTACAGTAGCATCTTTACCTTGTTGTAATTTGGCCCTATATAAATAAAACAGAGTGGAATTTATGTACAGGATTTTGTGCGACCAGACAGTTAAATTCTGATTCCGATCCCAGGGGTGGTACACCCCAAAACAAATCAGTGTAGCGTATTACCTCCTCCTCCTGCGTTGATGTGCAGCTGGGACAGAGACAGGGTGAGGGGCATCTCTCTTCCCTCAGGGTCGGTGGGACTCTGCAGGATGTCATGCAGGGCGTTCCTCCGGCCCGTCCTGCCAGAAGCGATGAAGTCTGCGTATGTGGCCTCAACATCAGACATCGCTCACGCATTGTTCACACAGCAACACCTACAAGAAGAGCAGCTGTACATTTACTCTCAGTGGTTCACCCACACACACCACAGTGTGTACTTTTGCAACTCATTGTGTAATGCAGGGTTGCTTGAAAGGTCTTGTGATATTATGATAGTGCTACTTTACAAACGACACGAAAAGAGGCAATAAGGATACCATGTGTTGTTTTAATAAGTCAATTCAACCATTAAATATCTGTACCTGCGCAGGGAGGCACGTGTGTCAGTGTTCTCTGTCTTAAGCCTGAACAATCCTGCGTGTCATTCATTTGCACAGCTATTCGGTCCTTTGGTAATCCGGCCATAAAGCAGGCCTTCAAGTCCTCAAGTCAAGAACCAGGTGAAGTCCGTCTACCACAAAAACACGTGACAGGATTTCGTTCCGTTTAAGTCCGGTTCTCAGTATTTCCTTACCTTCAGTGATGACGTATCTGTTGGAAGAACTCGGCGCTACATTGTGTAGGGAGGGAGGGACTTCACTCAAAGCAGCACAACGGGCCCGACATCATATCAAACGACCAAACAGAACAAACAACACAAAACCAAAGGAATAAACTACAAGTATATGTGGCCAAAAAACCACCGAAGCCAAGCAACGAGACTTCGGTACCAACACAGTGAGATTACGCTACATAGCGCGATGTGCCCGGGCTTGAAATCACCGAATATCAATCACACCAGCAGGACGGTTTGAAAAGTCCTTAATCTATTCTCCATGGCCGCCGCATCTTCCTCCTTCGCGACCAATGAGCAGACGGCAATCCGTATCTGATCGCTCATTGGACAGCGGGCACAAAAGGATGAGAGGAGAGAGCTCTGAGCAGCACCGATGCTTATGATGTGTTTCACGTCACCTCGTAAAAATGACAACCAAAACACTAAACTCAAATATATCCATTATTTAACATAGAAAATAAACACACTATAATGTAGGTTCATTCGAAATTTATTCAGTGTTAGTTCTTTATAATTTTTTTATTGTTATTTAAATTATTATTTTATTTTTTATTCTTAATAAAAAAAAAGAAGAATAACATTTATGAAATGACTTTCGTTTATCATGCAACATTGAATGCCTCAAGCTTTTTGTTGTGAAAGGCTTTTACATATCCGAGATAAAAATGACAATATTTTCTGAGACTTTATGGACAAAAAAAAAAGAAGATTAATTGATTCATGGAAATAATTAATTATTTATTGAAAAAAAAAGTTAGCTGCAGTCCAATTTTTTGTTTTTTATTAAGGTAAATGGCCTATATTATTTATCAAATATTTCCAGACATAAAGCACTCTTTTTTTTCCATTTTAAACAGTGAAGACTAGAAAGAAAATATACTGAAAATATACACTCACTTGCCACTTTATTAGTTACACCTGTCCAACTTCTTGTTAATGTAAATATCTATCGCATGTAGACATGTGAACGTGGACAAGAAAACCTGCTGAATTTCAATCTGAGCATCAAAATGGGGAAGAAAGCTGATTTAAATGACACATGTTGTGGGTTTAATCTAGTTTGTAATCCCTGTCCTCAAAACACATACAGACAAAACTAAATAAGATCTACAATCTGCAAAATAAATACTGCATAGGGCAGCACAGGGGACAAACAGTATAGTGAAGTAGCATAAAACAAGATACAGGAGATTATTCATGACTGCATGACAGATTCCTCTTTCAAGAAGTTTAATTTTAAAAAAGGATCCCAGTCAGGGTCCTGTATCAAGCCAATTCCCTAAATAGAAAATGCTATCTGTCCAAATGAGGATTTGTATAATGCAATCTTGCAGTTTCCATTAGGTGCTCCATTCGTTACTGAATCCAAAGCTTTTAAGAGGAACCACAAGATCACTGAGCGCCTTAGGGGCCAGATTATGTAAGACTTTAGAAATTAGTTTAAGATTTTAGGATCGTGTAGTGTAATAAAATGATCAAAACTGATGGGGTTTTTTTTTTTTTAACATTTTTTAAAATGATAGATACATATTTTACCTGTGAAACATGTACCCTGGATTTCTTGTCACCGACTCATTAGTTAGTCTTAATGCCGTGTGAGTCATAGAACTTTAGGAAAACACATTTAGAGAAATAAGATGCTTCAGTGCAGGCTATATTTCTCCATTTTTAAATGAATCATTTCAAAAGGAGGTTTGCTAGTGTGCGACTACTGATGCATGTGCACTGGGCAGGTGCTGCCACACTAAGATGAAAAACAAGTCCATATGAAATCCAAACAATGGAGTTTGGATTCAGTAGATCTCAGTGCAGAGAACATGATGGGAAGCAAGCTTAATGTCATTAGATGTAACTTTACTTTTGTAATTCCTGTTGAAAGGTGCTCTTTAAACATGACAAGGCCAGGAGATAATCGTTGGAAATTCTTGGTTCAAACCACAGGATGGCGCTGTTGTCAGAGAGAATAAGAAGCGATGCCTTACAATCAGCCAAATGTGCATCAGGTATTCCTTTGATACTGTGTCAGTGGGGAGTAAAGAGTCCTTCATTATGAAACAGATAAAGAATTCTTAAAATTCTATAGTAATTTCAGCAGTGAGTAACAGGCTGTGTGGAAATACAGACCATATAGCATACAACATGTAACCAGTGACGTGGAGCATTCATTGCCTTTGGGGGAGCAAATACATTTAATGCCACATCAGCTTTTATCTATAATTTGGCAATAAATAAATACAAATTAAAAATCATACAAATGCATCAGGTGCGATGTTTGTTCTGGCACTCAGACACCAATGTCAGTAGCTTAGACTTTGTTGCCGTAGAAACGCCCTCTGCTCTTTGTATATGTGGCTGAGGGTTTCAGCGGGGCGCATTTGGAAAGTTTTGAAAAAGAATCTGATTACTGGCAAAGAGATGACATCAAATCACTCCCACCAGTTTCACAGGCTGTGCGGGTCCCTCTTTTTCTTCTGTGTGATGGCAAAGAGAGGCTCAGCTCACTTATTCACTGACAGTCTGCACTGCTGCGCTTTACCTTTCTTCAGGGGCTTCCAGTTCAAGGAACAATTCTCAGAGGAGCATGTTAAAAATTCTCTCTGTTAATGTGTAGTGCCAAGCTGAACTCATACCACATCAACTACAAGGGTTTTCATGTGGACTCTTAATGTTGGACCTACAGGGAATTTCACAAATAGACACGGCAAATGCACATTTTGTATATACAGTGAAAAGCGACTGCACGTAATAAAAAACAATTACAAGTTACATTCCTGAGTATGTTTACAAATTCTCAAAAGAAAGGGGAGGTTTAAAAATCTCAAGCATTATGTGACTTTATTTGAAAGAATGGTACAGCTGTTTGCCTAGCAAAGGTTTTACTGAAGGGTGTGAACATAAGCACCATGTAAGAATGTAGGGCTCTCTTCTCTGGTCTAGCACCTTTAACAATCCCTCATCTGAACTAAGCAACTGTATTGTATGTTTGACTAGATTTGGATGAGATGTGACAGTGTCCTCCTCCTAAAAGAGTCTTGTGGCACGGCTTTAATAATCTTAAGAATACTTAAAGTACATCGCTACATATCTGTGGGAAAGTATTTGTCACCTTCTTGATTTCTTAGCTTTTTGCATATTTTTCACACATGTATGTTTCAGATCATCAAACAAAGTTTAATATTAGACCAATATAAACTGAGTAAATACAAAAGTTTTTAAATTAATATTTCAATTACTACAGGGAAGAAAGCCAAACCTACCTTAGCCTATGTGAAAAAGTATCACTAAACCCACCCTCAGTCTTTCATGTCACTGTGGAGGAATTTTGGCCCACCACACTGGAGTGTTTTCAAGAATGAACGACCTGTCCTCCTAAGACCCGAACACTTCCATGGCATGCATTTTTAATTTCCCTTTGATATTTGGGCATATTGGGACCCGATGAATGTAAAAACAAAGAATTTCCAGATTTTTTACCTGATTTTTTTTTCTGACAAAAATTAGATCCACATATGAGGATATTTATTTAAAAATTCGATAGAAAAGTGGCAGTATAATGTCCTCGTAAGTGGATATCAGGCCCTTGTAGAGCAAAATTGAGTATTTTGGTCTAGACATCCGAAAATGTGATGTCCACATATGTGGACACCAGGTCCTAGGAGGTTAAAGTCATGTCAAAGCATCTCAACTGGACTTAAGTCTGGACTTTGACTAGGCCGTTCCAAAACCTTTTTGTTTTTTCAAGCCATTCCATGGACTTTTGGGTGTGTTTCAGATCATTGTCCTGCTACATAATCCATGTGTGCTTGAGCTTCAGGGCATGAACTGATGAGCAGACATTCTCCTTCAGAGTTTTCTGGTAGACAGCAAAATTCATGTTTCCATCAGTTACAGAGAGTCGCCCAGGCCCTGAAACAACAAAGCAGCCCCAGACCGTCACACGGCCACCACTGTGTTTTACTGCTGGTATGATGTTCTTTTTATGGAATTCTGTGTTAGTTTTATACCACATGTAACAAAACCCATCTAAAGGTTCATTACATCTCTGTGGTAGTTGATTTTTGTTGTAAGTAATCTGCATGGATACTGCTCTACTACTACTAGAGTCAAAACCTTGCAAAAACAAGCATACCCGACAACTGCAATGCCAAATCTGTACGGGTTACCTGAAACAAAGAGTGACGTCTGGTCCCTGTGCTTGCTGTCTTGCACATCTCAACAACTGTGTATGATTTGTGTTAGTTTGGAGTGGATCAATAAAACCTGCATTATCTTCTTGCTGTATCTTTAATAAGATAGCAGTTCAGCCTCTCCTGATGCGACCTTCTTCCACAAGCTTCTTTCTTTTCTTTTCTTTTTACATTGAGGTTAACCTTCCTTACAAGCTGCTTCCGCAGAAAAGGACACAATTCAGACCTCAGTGAAAGCAGTGGCATGTTTTATTCACTACAGAAGACGAGGTTGGCGATGATCTGAGTAGACCTGCGAACCTGCACAGGAATTTATCAGAGGAGGAGCAGCTCTGCTGATAAAAAATAATCTAAACATTCATCTCTCCAGTTTTGTCTATTACATTTTAATTGCAACCAGGAGCTCTACTGTTTTATGGTATCTCGGTTTTCTGTGAATTTTTAATGACACAGATGGAACAGGTTAAAAAAGATAATAGATCCAAGTAAAAGACATTATTTTTGCAGATGAATATTGTATTTATATGTTTGTTTGGGTTTTTTAAAAATATTTCTTCACACTACAATGAATTGGAAGAATACATATTTATATATGGAAAGATGTAGTGCAGTTATAAGTGTGCTGCTGTTTGGTGTTGCTGCAAGGGAGGAGATTAAAGGTGTCTGATATAAGTGTTTATTTAAAATCAGATATTTTGATAAAGGCATTAAGTTACTCTCCTTTTATCTTTGTGACAGATGGCTGAATCTCCCTGAGCCTGGCTCTGACAGTGGGTTCTTCCTTTTAAAAGGGATTTTTTTCCTTCCCGCTTTCGCCAAATCCTGCTCATAAGGGATCGTCTGATTGGGTTTTCAGGCACTAGGCTATATAAATAAAACTGAATTAAATTAAAACCTGTTTGAAAAATAACATCATCAAATTGTATTAGAATCAAATACAGTGCACTAGTTGGCTTAGAAATTAAAGGTGCATTCTGTAATTCAATCCAAGACACGTTATCTAACCGAAAACTGTCAAATGGACTGACAGGCTAATAAATCATCATTTATTATTATCATTAATATAATATAATCAAAAATTTAGGTCAAAAATCTCAGTGCTAACAAGCTAATGTTAAGAATGTGTAATAGTTTTGGAAATGTGCATTACTGGCTGAACTCATGACACCTTGACACTGCCCATGCAGTGTTTCAACTGCACTATAGTCCACAGCCAGTCTAAATAAAGTGTTTTTTGCTCCCTGTTCCCAGAAGGTACCATCCAGCAGCCATGGCAGAGATTTTGAGTTAGGCTAAAAGCTGTCATCATTTTCCTAACTAGATGTGAAGAGGCTGGCTGGGTAACACCAGCTGGCCACCTTGGCAGCTAGAGGACAGTCTCATCTTGGCAAGCCCTTTGGGAATGGTTGTGAGTTCTCCATACCCTTTTGACATGTGATGTAATTCCTTTCGAAAGGCACATTTTGCTTCATAGCACTTTTTAAAAAAATTTGTTGTAGCTTTCATTCCAAAATAAATTGCAAATATGTCTATTGGACTGTGCAGTACAAAAGATATATGTGCTTTTTGTAAAGTTCAAACCTATAATTTTGGCATAGTCATGAAATAATGATCATGGTTATCTTAGACATGTGTTACTATGGCAGTAACACAAAAATACAATTGAGGCTGATGAGAATGACATTAGCTTTGCAGGGATTTGGACTTAAACCAGCTATTGGACAAGTGCTAGCTGAAATGTTACCCTGTGGTAGTGGGGGGTGGGGTTGCTTGGTTCATGGCAATCCATCCAACAGCTGCTGAGACATTTTATTCAAAATGTTAAAAAAAAGGACTCAAGGTGGCGCTAGAGGAAAAGTAGTTGTCAAAGTCAAAAGATTGAGCTAGTTGTTGTTGAGAGATTTGAGTTTGGATCAAAGAGGCGTACAGCCACGTTTGTAACATGGCTTCAAACAGGGACAAAAAGTAAAGCCCACACAGCTACACCAGCACCAGCTCTGCTTACCTGCTCTGCATACTGATAGCACAATTTGGCTAAGATGCATCACGTGTCTTCCACTATGTAACAGAGAACCCACTATGTGTTATTCCTACTTGGCAAAGAAAAAGTGTGAGGTCAAAATGCACGTATAAGAAGTATCTAAAAATGTGCTTGTTTAGTTTTCAACAAACCTAAAATGGATAACTGGAGAGTTTGTGGGTCTTATGAGGATGATGATGCACATGCTCATCACTACCACATAAATGCAAAAGCCTGTGATCAAATGTGGTCAGTCTGTATCACAGCCATGCAAATGGGGTCTGTAGATCAAATCTTCAAAACACATATACGTGTGCATCTGTAAGTTCCTGAATGGGCCTTTATGGCGACGAATGTTTAGCTACAATAAATCTTTTTGTCATTGTTGTGTTTGTATCTGTATCTTTGTATCAGTTTCTGTCTCCCTGTCATGTGACTGTGTGTCAGTGTGTTGGACACACTCTGTGTTCACTTTGGATGCCATTTTCAAAAGCCTCTCAGAAAACCGCACGGCTACATAATCACAAGTCTTACCACCATCCTGTGCTTTCAGTCCAAGTCACATGGGTTCATATATTTAGTCTGTGTGTGTGTGTGTGTGTGTGTCTGTATGCTCCCTCCTTCAGCATCATGCTTTACACGCGCATACATGCTTATCCTGACACCTGCGAGAGGCTTCTCAGTACCAGCACATTCTCCCGCTGATGGACACCGAGCAGCTCCACTGGAGCAGACAAGTGCCTTGCTTAAGGGGACTTCAATTTTTAGATTAGGTCAGATGAAACTTTAATGATCCCTGTGGAGATGTCAGTTCATTAGAGCAGCAGAGGCTGGGCTACAGATAAGAATAGCTCAGATGGAGTGTAGTGCAGAAATAGATTGCATACTTGCGGTGATACAGCAAACACATGAATAAATACATACTTACAAGGGAAACGTGCATTGCAGGAAAAGTAACATCGTGGCAACATAAATGCATTATTAAATTGATTCTATTTAGTGATATTTTGTGCTTCTGCTTCTTCAAGCGTCGTGGTCTGACATTTTGGTTGTGACGTGTAGATAATCTGAACATCCAAAGTAATTTCTTGTTCAATGAAGCAAACGATGCATATGAGAACAATGTGTGCGAGATTTAGTTTGCTGCTGATGCCGCTGACTGTGGCATTTAGAAATGGCTTACAGTTGACTGAACAAAGAAATGCTAGACAAAGAGGAACAGAGGCAAAAAATAAAGAGACAAACTGAATGAAAGGCAGATGAATATAGACAGACCCAGAGATGGAAGGGATATACAGCACTCAATTCAACTGGGTTACAAACTTTTTCCAGTCTCCTTTTGTGTTCAAACTCCCTCTAGGAAAGGCTTTGTCCTGATTTGGCATGTGTCTCTGTGCATGTATTATAGTCTTTACAGATAATTTAACAAAGCGGCTGGGGTTGGTCTCTGCTGGCTGGGATGCAGAGTGGGGTGAAATATGTTAAGGAGGCATCAGTGAGGCCTTTTATGATGTGAGTTTTTGCTTCATGGTGAGCGAAACCGAGCGGGATGTAGTGCCATCGCTGCCTGGGCTGTTGATTGATTTCTGAGTTGAAGGTGAAACCTCTCTGCTCCAGCAAGAATTTGAACCCTGGTCTGTCAGTGTTTGCACAGAGTTTTTACCATTCTGCTTTCCACCCTTATCTGACCAGTAGCTTACAGGCTGAGGAAGGCACCTGCTACGTTTCGTTGTCTCACTGAACAGGTCACTGGTGACATGCAAGGCTCTTCAGTTGGGATGCTCACCTTAAACCTGTAGCTGTTCACTGATTTGGTGGTTCAAGCTTGAAAACTATGAGTGTGTGAGCGAACAAGACGGACGGGCCAAGCATGTCCTGTCAAGGCCAAAGTTCAGGCTGTAGAGCAGTGCCTTGTATGAACCACTAAAAGAAACAGTTTCCTCTGCCTCTTTGGTTGCTTCAGTCCAAGCTACAACCTCTGAAACTGAAAAACTACAGCAAAACTAAGCTCTCTTTAGCCACTGACAGTGGCTTCAAAAGTTTGTCAATCCCCATAAACACACACAAAAACTTTACAGCTGACACAAAAAGCCATTTTGATTTCTATGGATATTTCTCCTTTTCATAAAAAAACACATATGGGGTATACCAGCACATCATAAGGCTGACAAGTGTGTCAGCACCAGCAGTTGTAGCTGGTCATTGTCTTTTAGGCTGCCCGTTTATGAATCAGAGTCACTGAACTGAACCGCTCAGCCATGTTTGTAGTGTTGGTGCCTTTTGGAATCATGGAATTATGTGGCAAATAACATTGTTTATAGTGCAGTTTAACCTAACCAAGAAGTCTTTGCGACACTTTTGGTAGATACAATTCTAGTAGTTTATTAGTTTGTCATATAGCACTAATTACTGCTGTAATATTATTATTGTGCTGCCTTTTTCTAACATATGCACCCATACAGATCATTCAGGTCAAGTGAATTTCATTTATATGGTGGCATTTGACAACAATTAAACGAAGCGGGTTGACCGCGGGTTTTGACTCATCTTGCCACCGCCTTCAAGCTGGAAAGAACCCATTTGAAAGTATTGTGGTTAAGTTAAATTCAATTTATTAACCTATCTTTAAGGTGCAGTGTAACAGGCAATGATGTGCATTTAATGTGACTCTGTTAATTTGAGCTTCCATGAAATGAATGTCTTTATTCATACTTTATTTTGCAAATTTATTTGAGAATTAGGCCATTTAATTAAGATAGATTTTATGTTTTTGGTTGTAAAGATCCGGATGGAGATTTTTTTTTTATTCTGTATTTCTATTTTTCAGTTTTATTTTTCAAGACTTGGTTTATTGCCTTTTTCTTTGTAACATGGCCTACTTTTTTAAGTTTTGTTAATATTTACATTTCTCTCTGCCTGTCTAGAACCGGCCCAGGCTGCCACACATTTTCATTCCAAAGGCCATGTAGATGCTAGCCATGTAAACTTAGCACAGACCTCAACCTCACTGAACACTTGTGGAATCAGTTTGGGCGTGATGTTCATGCAAGAGTGACCAACACATCCACATTGGCTGACTTGTCATGACATTGTCGACAAATACTGATTGAAGACTGGGATGTCATCCCACAGCAGTGTGCAACAAACGCTGGTGACCAGTGAGGAGCAGGTGCCAGGCTTTTGTGGCCCTGTGTGGTTTTTCAACATACCACTGTGCCCTCTGTTTGTTAATGAATTAATAGTAAAATTGCCATTTCATTTCAATCATCCAATCCAACAAACCACACCAAACAAGAGTCAATATTAGAATAAGCAGTTTTCAAGTGAAGCTCTTGTCTCACGTGCATCTTTTTTTAGTTTGTACCACTTAGCATCTCCAACACCACACTATTAACCCATCCACTCACACATCCTCACTACTAATAACACTGACTTTTTCTTTGTTTTATGTTGCTTTCATGTTTTTGAAGTATTTCAAGTATTTTTTTTAACCTTTTCCCTGCATCTCTGGTGGTGGTCAGAGGGCCCGGTGGCGCCTGTGTCCGGCAGCCTCGCCTCTGTCAGTGCGCCCCAGGGCAGCTGTGGCTACAATGTAGCTTGCTATCGCCAGTGTGTGTGAATGGGTGGATGACTGAATGTAGTGTAAAGCGCTTTGGGGTCCTATGGACTAGAAAAGCGCTATACAAATGCAGGCCATGCAGGCCAGGCCATCTCACTCTTTTTCGCCACGGTTTCTGAGCCAGGTCGAGACAGTTTAAACAAACAGCTTATTAAAAATGTTTCCTGACTCTGACTGAAAGCTGTTTTTGATAGCGCTCTGTTTTTACACTCCAGCTCACACAGGTATATGAAGTTTGGCTAATTAGACTTCTCCCCAGGAAAACGTAGCCGTGCAAAACAGCTGCACCAGCAAATGAGGAGCTTATTGATATGAGACAGCTCTCTGCAATTCACTTGCCTTTTAGAGATGTTCTCTTCTTGTTTTCCAATATTGTGAGTGAACGATCCCTTCAGTATTAACTATTGGCATTTTAAAGCTGGCTTATTAGCACACCTCAGTTTACATTTGAGACATACGCTTACTGTATAAAATCTAATACAGGAGAATATATTTTAAGAGCACTGTGGGCAAAGGTTTATTCTAGAAATTATGCAGTCATGCAGAATCCATGGGAGCCATATTGGTTTATTATGCTTTCACAAAAGACTTTGTTGTTAATGATTAGGTCAAAGGACCAAACCATGGAAAACATGGAAAACAATGGAAATAATCCATTTTAGTCTCTCTCTGTAACTTTGAAGTATTTTTAAAAATGTATTGTTTGTTAATTAATGAATTTATTTATTAGGTCTGTGACCTACACAATGTGGGGCAAGTGGTTTTAATACAGTCAGAAAGCCAGTTTATTTTCCCTTAAATGGACCCACATAATCAGCCATGTACCACAGGTCTGCAAGCTGGCTGTAGTTAGCCATTACTTAAAAAGCCATCTCTTGACCCAGCGGTTTTAGCTAATTACGGGTCAATCTCCAACCTTCCTTTCATATCAAAAAAATGATTTGAAGAGTTTCAGTCATGTTTCAGAGCTCATCCCAGCACAGAAACAGCTTTAGTGAAGGTTACAAATGATCTTCTTGTGGCCTCTGACAGTGGACTCATCTCTGTGCTTGTCCTGCTGAACCTCAGGGCAGCGTTCTATACTGTTGACCATAATATCCTATTACATCGATTAGAGCACGCTGTAGGTATTACAGGTACTGTGCTGCAGTGGTTTGTATCATATCTATCTAATAGACTCCAATTTGTTCATGTAAATGGAGAGTCCTCTTCACACACTAAGGTCAACTATGGTGTTCCACAGGGTTCAGTGCTAGGACCAATTCTGTTTACATTATACATGCTTCCCCTAGGCAGTATCATCAGAAGGCATAGCATACATTTTCACTGCTATGCAGATGACACCCATCTAATTGGTGTGTGTTATCTGGCTTCTTTCCATGAAGCCAGATAACACACACCAATTAGTTAAACTGCAGGAATGTCTTAAAGACATAAAGACCTGGATGGCCGCTAACTTTCTGCTTCTTAATTCAGATAAAACTGAGGTTATTGTACTCGGCCCTGAAAATCTTAGAAATATAGTATCTAACCAGATTCTTACTCTGGATGGCATTACCTTGGCCTCCAGTAACACTGTCAGGAACCTTGGTGTGATTTTTGACCAAGACGTGTCCTTCAATGCACATATTAAATAAATATGTAAGACAGCTTTCTTCTTTGTGCAACATCTCTAAAATTAGAAATATCCTGTCTCAGAGTGACGCTGAAAAACTAGTTCATGCATTTATTACTTCCAGGCTGGACTACTGTAATTCATTATTATCAGGATGTCCTAAAAACTCACTGAAAAGCCTTCAGTTAATCCAAAATTCTGCAGCAGGAGTCCTGACAGGGACTAGAAAGAGAGAGCAGATTTCTCCTGTTTTGGCTTCCCTTCATTGGCTTCCTGTTAAATCCAGAATTGAATTCAAAATCCTCCTCCTCACATACAAGGTCTTAAATAATCAGGCCCCATCTTATCTTAATGACTCCATTAGTGCTCTCGCACTGCAGGCTTCCTTGTTGTTCCTACAATGGCATCTGTGTAAACAACTGAACAATATGAATGTACAATTTTACAGATTAGGAAACCAAAATATACTTTATAAACCCTTACTTTGTTGTGCTGCAGCTTTACCATCTATAATTTAATCATCTTTCCAATTTTTCTATAACCAAGGCAGCATTGACCTTGTTGTTTTCCACTGGAAGTTCTTAAGTTATGGAAAATATGTTTTGTTTACTTTAATGAAAACAGTTAAACTTTTCTACAGTTGCAGCTTGTTGGGACTAATACCTTTCAGGCTTCAGGGTGCCAGTGGGAAGATTGTTTAAAGACATTTATGGAAATGCATAGAAAAATAAAAACCAGTGTGAAATACATGGCAGTCTCTAGGGCTGTCTTCTACCCCCAAAATAGCCAACTCTTTAAATCAAGACACAAATGTGTAATAAGTGTCTTCGGCCTATTTAACAGAATAAAATGTGACCTTTTCTAGTGAAATATACTGTTAAAAGATAAAAGTACCTGCAGTAACATAAGTGAGACATGCTTGTCTCTTCCAGCTGCTGCTGCCTTTCCGTGGAACTTATCATCTCCATGTTGTAGTTCCTCTCATCACCATTAGGTGTCGCTGCGGACTCTGGTACTCAAGCCGTCTGTCCGTCTGTCTAGCAAGGATAGGGTGATGTTGTATTGTGAACTGAGAGAGAGAGAGCGAGAGAGAGAGAGAGCACCTCTGCCGCTCTCCTTGCCTTCTCTCCTGTGCGCAGTGCTCCGGCCCGGCCGCTCCTTCCTTCCTTCCTCATTTCCTCCCCACAGCTGGCTGTCTCCTCTCTCGGATGCTAGTTGTGCCTTCTCCTTTCGCACTACCGCCGCGCAGGACCAAATACTTCGGAGGGGTGGAATGACTGACTACCTGTTTTGCATGGTCTGAATTTCGGGAAATTCGCACGTCGGAAAGGAGGGGAGTCAAGAGGGAAAAAAGGAGGCTCTCCATCCTCCCCGAGGGAATTTATTTTACAGTAAGCAGGCGCAATGTCATTCCAGAGTCCTCTTTCCGCTCGTCTCACACCTCCCATTTGTGCAAATGCCTAGAATTTTTTTTGTTTGTTGCCAGAGCATGGCAGCGTGCTGGGAATATGGCTGCATGTTTTATTGTGTGTGTGTGTGTGTGTGTGTGTGTGTGTGTGTCGAAGTGTGTGCCAGATGTTTGGTGGGTTTTTTTTTCTTTTTTGTGTCAGTTTATTCCGAGGCGTGGTGTGGATCGCGCGCGCGCGTGTGTGTCTGTTTTGCTTTTGGCATGATGTGATAAAGGGCTGTGGTGCGCTTGCATTGATCGTGGAGTGAAAATGGAACCCCCATATTTCAGCATCACTCGCCGTCCATCCATCAGGCCGGGGAGTGTGGGGGTCGGAGGAGGGAGGGGGCTGGCTGATGTGAAAATGGTATTAGGCTACTTTCAGGCTGACCTAAATATGAGCGATGTTCTCGTGATTATCACCGGTGTCAGCGGCACATCGTGCGCCGGCTGCACCGGCTGCACCGTCTTTGTGTTGTCTTTGCAGAGCGATGCGTGTGGACGCTCCGTATTGTAGTTTCCCTCAGCCATCACTGAGGCATGAGGACGGATGAAGAGCACCTTGCTGCCTGCGTGCTCCATGTTGAGCACTAAAAGCACCACCACCGCCACAGTGTGTTTTCTCGATCAGCCCCAGGCTGTTTCTCCAGCTCTCAACTGTGGAGTAATTAATGTCATTCATCACGTTGTCGCCCCCCCCCCCCCCAAAAAAAAAAAAAATCTATGTTTTTCACCAGCTAACATCATAATGTTTGCTCCTGTCAGTTGTCTGTGGATTTCTGCTCTATGACCTGGCAGAAAGTGGGGTTTCCCACTGCCGGCTGCTAAATTAGCCCCCACACAGCCTACCAGTACATCTCCAGCCACCATGGGCTGCATAGCCGTTTAGATCCCTAATCTAGGGCTAATTCCTGTGTTTTCTCTTATGGACTATAGGGCTTTCACTCACTGATCCCCCTTGAAACTGAGAAGCTGGCTAGCCTCAATATAAGAAGTTTAATGTGATGGACATTAGGGGGTTAACCGGCAGAGCAGATAATGTAGGACAGGGAAATGTAACTTGTTGTCAGCAGGCTTATATCATTTTGGCAGTCATTGGTTCATGATGAGGAAGTGAGATATTGAGAAGGTGCAGAGGAAAAAAATCACCATTAGTTAGTAACAGTTATGTTTCCTGTCGGTGAACTATTCATCATGACACCGAACGAATGGAAAGGCTGACACTTTTGGCACTTGTACCAAGTGAAGTTATTTAGCCAATGTTTTGTTAATGTTAGCATGTAAATGACTGTAAACCAGAGGAGTTACTATGTCATCTTTGAGTTACATTTGGATGATTTGAGAACAGCAATAATGTTACTTTTTTCTAAATAGGGACTGCAAAGGGTGTGGCAAAAAATACATGACAAAAATACACTTACATCATCCAGTTTTTGTTTGCAGGTCTGACGTCATTACCCGTTGAAAAATAAAAATAATTATTTGTGAAATTTAGATTTTTAAATGAGCATTTTTATGATACACTATAGAGTGTGTTTTCAGCTGCACCAAACAGAACAACGTGTTGTCTGCAGCTGCATTTACCTTTAAGATTATGCTAAATTACAAGATTAATTGTTGGAGTTATGACAGTAAAAATGTAGAGTAGCACATGTCTGTGGGAAGTACTTTAAAGGGAAACAAACTTTGTTTGGAAACCATTTTTGGTTTGGAAAAGAAGTGAATTTTCTGATGACCTGTTACCTCTCAGTGGGCCCAGTCCACCAATACACAAGTCCATTCTAATAATAACAGTTTTCTAACCGTAACCACAAGCCACAACTAGTAATTAGTAAACTTCAAATAGTTGAAAGACTGGAAAAGGGGGGAAACTGCTAGCTGGATTATGCAAATCTAACATGATCTGCCTCACCTGTGCACTGAAAACCCTTAAATTAACCTTGTAAAAAACTGAGGTTTAAGCAGCCTTTTGGGGGGAATTTTTTAATGGCCAGCTGCAGTGACTATTGAGGTCAATTCAGTTTTAGTTATACAGCACCTGGTCACAACAACAGTTGCCTCAAGGAACTTTTAATTGTAAGGTAAAGACCCTATAAAAACAAAGAGAAAATCCCATTAATCAGTTGATTCCCCTTTGACCAAACACTTGGCAACAGTGGGAAGGAAAAACTCCCTTTTAAAAGGAAGAAACCTCAAGCACTTTTATTTTGAAAGTTCACTTGCTGTGAAGTACTTCTTCCCTATGGTCCAACCTACTCCATCCAACCTTCCAACTTCTTAGACTACAACTGGTGTCTAAGAAGTTCTTATCTGAGTTTGTACTGTAGTAGTTATTTAGTGGTTTTTAATCAAAGCTACAGAGAACAAGGATTAATATCGAGAGCTGCAGTTTGTAATGGTGGAGTGCGAGGTCATCTGCAGAATGAGAGACTTGCTAAAGATTGTATTACTTATGTATTGACTGTCAGAAAGTACTTTGCAAAAATATTTGCAAAAAATTGTCTTGCACCTTGCATCTCCTGCAAGAGTACAACCTGGCCAGGTCACCAGCTGCAGGGAGCCAAGATGATAAAAAAGTTCCATTTCAAACATCTAGCAACATTTCATACTGATCTCATGACCCCTCGGGGGGTCCCAACATCCAGGTTTGGAACCAGTGACTTACCAGAAGTGACCTCGTAAAGCTTTATAGATATCATTATCATGTTGCAGCTCTGGTATGAGCATGATTACAGTTTCAGCTCCTTGTCTCCAGTATTCATTTGGTCCGGCAGAGTGCTCACACAAACAGCTTGTGTTTACTGACTGCTACAAGCCAGATTTAACACTCTCAGGTGAACCTGCCAGCCACTGTTCTCGTCACACAACATTTAACTGATCAAAGAGATTCTTTTTCCAAAATGTTCCATTTCCTGAACACGCTGAGCGACATTACAGTCTTCCGAGTGCATTCACCTGGCACTCTGAGATATAATAGCGTACCTCCAACACACCACGCCTTCCCCTTCAGTGCCCCTACTAATTGCTAAAGATTCATGGTGGATAGTCAAGCCGTAAAGTCTGTAAAGTGATTGACTCTGCCACGGCTCAGAAAAGTAAGAGCCCGTTATCGTCCTCGGCTACTGCAGCCTCAACAGGCTTCATTAAGGTTTTATATTCAGATGATGATGCATGTGATGTGGACAAACTTTTAATAACCTCATACTGACCGATCCAACACACGAATTACTGCGTCCTGTGCAAGACTCAGAATCAAACGATTTCCCTAACTGAGCTCAAGTTACAGATTTATGAATATGATTTGAATACTTACCAAACATGATTTGGTAAGTATTCCTCAGAGATTTGTTCCGATTGTGCAAAATACTGTTTTTACAAAATGTATTTGAGCTTATAGTAATAATCAAGGGGCATTTGAATTTAGGTTTTGTTTTTCGTATAAAAACATTTTCAGTGCCATTAAAGAATCTTTTTCTTTTTTTTATATTCAGCAGCAGTAGTCAGCAATAACCGCAGCCTGTATGTGTCACTTTCGGCCTTGTGGCTTGCTCGTTCAGTCTGAACAAACTCGAGTTAATATTTGCTTCAGACAAATATCTGTATCAATGGTTTACGGAAAGGTTCAGCACTGGCTGGGGAAAGGCCGAAGATCGGCCATGGGCCTGTCAAAGACCAGCCAGCCGTTTTAAGTGGCTGTATCCGTCGGGCACAGGTGAACCAGGCTGTCTCTCACCCCGGTGGGATCTGTGCGAGCCTAAATGTAATGTTCCCAGGTATTAGCAAATTTACATGCTGTTATAGGTGGTGACAGTCACAAAAGCGAGATCTAAGTTAAAACACTGCGTAACCTAAATAGACTTATTAGACTGGTCCTTATTCGGTGACACTCAGCACTTTAAAGTGTGAGTATTCACAGCATTCTGAGGCAGTTCATTCAAAATTTGACTTGTCCAGAGCTCAACATAAAGTATGGGATGTGGATTGGTTCTTATATAGTGCCTTTCTACTCAATTGAGCACTCAAAGCACTTTCTACCGCAAATCACACAGTGTTTTTATCTATGCCTAAACGCTTTCTCACAGTTGCATACGCACTTGTGCAAGAAGGCATGTGGGCTGGGGGGCTCAGGGATCAATCCACCGACCTTCCAAATGGAAAAGGACCCGCTCTACCACCAGAGCCACAGCTGCCCCTTCAGTGATGAAATTACAGAGAAAAAAAGGTCTTCAATTTTTATTAGACATATTATACATACACTATATAATAGCATATAGGGTCTTGACAAATAATTCATTAGAATAAAACATCGTATGACCTACTTTTGCAGGTGCATTACTATATTATCATTTCTCTTGCCTCTATAGTGATATTATGTAAGATTTACAGATAAAATACTAATGTCCTCTGCAGATTCTTGACATTATTATGTAATTATTATAGTGACTAATTGTCAACAAAGGCAAATATCTCACTTGTGCATTATCATGTCCATACCACAGGGCAGCTCTCTTCCTCTGGCTATTAATTTCATAGCCATCATTACAGTAATAACATGATGTAAAAATGGCATACAGGGAAAACTGAGCTATGAATTGTAGGTAAAGTCTTCACTATCTACATCCATTGTCCTAACCAGATAATCTCTGTTGATAACCTTGTTCTGAAAAAGAGAGAAGGAGACATGGACACAGAGAGAGAGAAGAGAGAGAGAGATTGTGTTGCCAGGTCATTGTATTCCAATCATGGCAGTATCTGATTCATATCACACAGCAGGCTCCCCCTCCCACCATCAGTGTGTAGATGGAGAGATAGGTTGCCTGGTCAACAACCTCTTTATTGTGTGAACCACTCAGAGCAGAAACACAGCAGGAGATGCAAGAAGCAGGACAAGGTGCCAACACCATGGGCAGCATTTTGTAAAACCTGGTTAAAGAACAAATGAAACTAAAGCAATAAAAAAAAAAGAAACGAAGAATTATTTAACAAAGTTAACAAATATATCAAACATCAACGATTGCCACTATGACTTTGTGTTCTCAGGGGAAAGTGAAAGAAATTCATGTACAGTGAGATAAAAACCCCTCTCACCCCAACCAGTCGCAGCAGATGGCCCTGCCCCTCCCTGAGCGTGGTTCTGCCGGAGGTTTCTTCCTGTTAAAAGGGAGTTTTTCCTCCCCGCTGTCCCTAAAGTTCTTCGCTCATAGGGGGTCATATGATTGTTTGGTTTTTCTCTGTATGTATTATTGTAGGGTCTGTAGAGTCTGTAGGCGCTGTAGAAATAAAATTTAATTGAAATTGAAAAATCCTTCAAGAAAATGTTACAAATTATATGTCTCTTTGTAGTTTTTTGGTTGTTTTTAGCATGACCTTTAATACTGACCTGATCTTCTTTACAGAGATATTTAATGACATCTCGTCAGTTAAATTCTCATATCCACACACATTTGCAGGTGATAGGCTTCTCTTGTGCCAGTCCTTTGCCTTAACTTTTCCAAATATTCAGCTCATTTATCTATCTATTATGTATTTATCACCAGTTTCCAGTACTGGATAAGTCATTAAGTTCTCAGAAATCTCATTCACACCCACGCATTTTAGTGAACTTTCACAAGACAGTGAAATATTTCTAAAAAAAAATCTTCTGTCCAGACTTTTATACTATCACTCATGCCTGGGAATCACTCTTAGGGTTTTCGATTTAAGTATGTCACAGCCCACATTTAAGTTAATGCTTTCAGCTTTTTTTTATTTAATTCAAATATTTGAACACACACAACATCCCACTGACCAAAGTGTTAAGGCTGAGGTTTAAAAATGCGACATTGTGAAGGTCTCCTTTGAATTTACCTGTATTTACAAGGACGAGAACCCAGATTAGTGAGTGAAGAACTCAACTTTGAGTGTATCTAAATGGAAACACTCACGGAAATTTGCAGTGCCGCTGTTGACATTTGCTGTTTGGACACCGTGTGAGCACCTGCAGCACAGCTTGGGCGTTTAACTGAACGACTACCAACCATATCCTCTCTTTGCAGCTTTCACTCATGGGTTGGACTGGTTCGCTAATGGATGATGGCAAATAACAGCTGCACTTTGCTCTCCTGTCTTAGGTACTGAGTGGTTTTCTCTTCTCCTCTGCTTTAAGAGGGGAGAGGAGCAGAACAGTCGCTACATGAAGAGGGTAATGGCTGTTTGTCAAATGCGTCATTCTTTCACCTGAGTTTTGTTCATTTTACCTGATGGTCGAGTGTTTCAGCTGCAAAAGTCTCCTAGCAAAATTGCTTTGCACCTACATTTGCTGTGGCTCCCATCTGGTTGTGAACTGAAAAGACATTTTAGAGAAAAAGCAACCATGGCTGTGAATATGTGCTCAGTTAAACAATGACATTTAGTTCAATTTAGTAACCACATGGAGCAAGCCGCAGCCTGCTCAGCCAGAAGGCCATCGCACTACTTTTTAATCACTGCAGCACATTAGCAAATTAATGAGTAATGGATAAATGAGAGGCATCTTTCATCTCTGTGTTAAGCCAAGTTGGGGCCAGTGCTCTCATCATTGTTTCAACGGGTCCACCGTTCTCTTTGTGTCTGGCAAAGCTCAGACCTTGTATTTCCCTCTGCACCGAGGGAAACAATAATACTCCTAATCCACCTTTCACTGCATTGCTCACCCAATCAATCCCCCACGGAGTAAAACGCCGGCAAATCGTGGTTGCCGAGTTGTGGTTGCTGTGGCAACATGGACTCGGGTTTTTCTGTGATGTCAGCCAGGTACTGCATGGCAGTTTGTGCTCTAACAAGGCAGACCCTTGTTGGGGATAATGAGCAAGACTCTGCTGTCATGGCGATGACTCTTTTTGTGCATGAGGGGAGGTCAGCGAGGGGCGACTCCCAATTAGCTTGGAGTGTGTGAGGGACACAGTGAGTAGGTGGGTGGGAGAGTTGCCCCCCTGGACTTTGCTGTTTTATGTTGCGTGTGAAATGTACTTTTTGGCAATATGTTTAACAATGCTAAAAAATATTTATCATAATGGTTGTGGGCTTTGAAATGGTTGTTTTAACAGTGAGATTAGAAAAGACTTCTGTTCAGCCTGTAGTAGAGTGAACAGAAGGCTCTTACCTTGTTAGTTCATTCATAGTTAGTTCCAATACATTTGAAGTAAAACGCAGTCCAATGAGCACCACAGGTGGGATTAATGGTATTGTGAACCTGCCTTCAAGCATCCTTAATTTGTGACCGTGACAGGGTAGTGTTCAATTTTTTTTCTCTTTTTTTAAATAAAAATATTATTTTAAGTTACAACAGCATGTTAATACAAAACTTTGAATATACAATACTTTGCTGTTCAGTATTTACAATACCCCAAAAGATAACAGAAAGAGAGGAGAAGAAAAATAAACAAAAAACAAAACAAAGCAAAACACAAATATAAAAATAAAATGTATAAGGGACACTCAGTGTACAGTTAACCACAATAGTGATGTAGACATTTGGTATCAGATAAGGTGGTTTTTAAATTTTAAAAACATTTTAAATATTTCCATGTATGTTAGAAATGGCTGCCACGCCTTAAGAAATTTGGTGGTTGAACCTGCCAGTGTATATCTCATCTTTACCAAATGCAAAAACCTCATGAGCAAGCCACTGTTCATGTGTGGGAGGAGCTTCCTGTTTCCATCCTAAAAGTACAAGGTGCCTTAATGAGTGAAGCAAAGGCAATAGAACTCGAATCGTATTTTGAGAAAGTGACGTTTTGAGGTATCACTCCAAAGATAGCCATTAGAGCAGAAGGATCAAATGTAACGTTATGTGTCTCTGAAAAGGTATTAAATAAAGAGACCCAATAGTTATGAGTGCTCACTTGTTTTTGACACCACCAAGCCTAATGAACAACAGATGAAAGAACAGGACCTGGTTTTCCACTGCTCTGCTCCCCCTTATGGAAAAATACCCCAAAAGATAATGGGATGCATCAGTGTGGACAGTATTCAGAAAGAAATATTAGCATCTAATCATTGTTTAGGGAGAACCTAATGCCCGAGTCTTTCTGATTCTGATTCTGATTCCCCTCCCTGGTTAGGCTGGAGTCAGTGTGTAACTAGCTGAGAAAAAGATTGAGAATTCTGTCTGATATCAGGCTCATTTTTGTGCTAATTCAAGTCCCAACCAAATGCACAACAGCTAACAAGTGATATTCCACATTTACAGTCAACCTATTTAAAGAAATTATCATAGTTTGTTCTAGTTTGAATTTGCTGCATCACAGGAAAATGCTATTACGTTATATTGCATGGAAGATTTAGTAAATAACGCATCATCACTTGATTTTGAACCGGGCGTCAGGGTTTCTGACTGCAGAAAACAAGAGAAGTAAACTTGTCTTCCCAGTCGATGTCCATTTCATTTCAATTTTTTCTTCGGGGGGGGGGGGTTAAATTATTGCATGCTCATATTCTGCCCTCTGTTTACCCTCCACTGCACACTCACACACATAAAGGCAGTGATGCTCTATTGTCTCAACAAAGGAAGCAGCTCTTGTCTCGTGTTTACCCACATGTAATTTAGATTTAGATTGCGTGCCCTCGCTTCTTTGCATGTGTGTGTTGTTGTGTTTTTTTGACTCGGTGGGCGTTGAAGGACCGTCGACTGCAGCCTGACAGGCGCTCTTTGTTCTCACTCTTACGAGTAAGTGGGCCTTACATAATTACGAATGAGCTTTCTATCTTTAATGCTGCCGGGAGAAAGCATGCAAAGCTTTTGGAGCTGTAAAGCTAAAAATATTAATAATTAAAAAAATGACACATTGTGGTCAAACACCCATCCAACACTTATCACCCTGTTGAGAGCAGTTCTCACTCTGCTTTACTCCACCACCTGGGTTCTTTGGAAGCGGCAGAGGATATATGCATACTGACTTTTCACGTGTTAAATCAGTGCTGTTACAGAGGATGTTCCTGCCCCCCCTTTTTTTCTCATTGTTACTTTTTTTGTGTGCTCCTAATGGCTTTTGTTGGTGAATAAACACTGTAGGTTGTCCCAACCACTCCACCTTCCACTCCTCCATTGCTTAGTTTCATTTTTTGCTGACAGTGTGGTTTGTGTGGGGTCTGTTACAGACTGCACGGTGTCAGTGCATGCTCTCGCTTCAGGCTGTGTCCTTGATTATTTTGTGACCGATAACGCTTTCGATGTGCTGCAAAGGAAAAAAAATCCCCTTAAGTGGCTATTAAATGCCATAAAAAAATGACCACACCACCAATTAAATGCGCCGAGGATGAAAAGCAAAGGAGTTCTTCAAAAATGGAGGGCAGTGTTATCTGTTCTCTTTCTGACAGTTTTTATGTCCTAAGCATTTTTTAAACTTTAAAGGGCATTTTGGTGCCCCGAGTGCTCATTAATTTCGAACCCTTTGCCAGCAGTTGCTTGCCTGCAGTTTTCTAAGAGTGTGTGTGTGTCTGTGTGTGTGTACACGTGTGGTAGAGGAAGTGGCGTCTGGCCAGTTGGGTGCTGCTTTGTCTGGCTTTAATGCCTCTTCATTCACTGTACTCACATCCAGCCAGCGCCCTGACAGTCACTAATCTCCTCTTTATCTTAAAGGTTTGCTCAGCACTTCGGCGTCCCATTCAGGCAGCTGCAAACCAAAGATTTGAGGCAGCAGCGTGGACCTCCAGGTTGATAGATTTGCTCTGTTCTTTAAAGTAGTGAGGTTGGAAAAGCTCCAACCTAGCCGTAGTAGCGTTTTTCTCTGTATCCAGAGTTAATCCCAGATAGTGGATACATTTGGGCCTAATCTGGGCTACTTTTACCATGACAGGCACGGTATTGGCAAATGTTCTGTAGGCCAGACATGACCTCAAATGTCACAATGCCCATCTGGCCTTTATGAAACGGACACGTGGTTGAGTTGCAGGCTGACCCAACACTGTTAGGCAAGGCCAAATGTAGCACAAAGAAAACTGCATATGTAGGCCACACTTCAGCTGAACCCTCATCGCGTTCTAGACAGTCTGGGTATCTTTGTGATGTGTGTGGCTCGTACCTGTGGCTTATGCTCATAGGCAAAAGCCATTTTATTCACACACAAGTGCATCCATAATGAACAGTTGTGGGGTAGCTCAGATAATGCAGTGCACAGCTATTTGGAGAGGATGGGTGGTGGACTGACAATGCTTAAATGCACGGTCAGACAGCCACCAGTTTGTCCCAAACGATATTTAAAAATAGTATTTTACAAAGACACAACAGCATTGCACAGGTTGCTGTTGCAACCGTGTTCTCTCTGTGAGCCAACTTGCAATTGTTACATGCATTCCCAGTATATTTGCTACTGCTACTCCCAGTTGTTCCCAAACACTGAACTATTTCAGAAAATGTTCATTATTGCTTAAGGGCTATGTATCTACTGTCTACGGTGAAGCCCTTGGGAAGCACAAAGACTGATAAATTGCCCAAAGGGATGTCACTTGAGTCATCGTTTTTGTGATTACAAGTTTGAAATGTGGATGTGAAGTAGAAAAGAGTAAAGTTACCTCACCTCTGCTTCAAGCAAGCACCTGGAGGCTGGCATAATACGTTTTTGGCTGTCAAGCTGCATTGTGTTAATGTAATGTTATTATTGTCAGTTACTGTTTCAGCTTTCAGCAGTTTTGAAAACATGATTACTGAGAAAAACTGGTTACTCTTTTTGCAATGCTGCTTTCCTTTAGCAGACAGGCAAAACTGTAGCAAGGGTTCCTTACGTCAATGTGCAAGACTTGACTGCCCACCTCTGCGCTTCGACGTCACCGAGTTGTCAGTCTCTGCGCAGGTCTTCCAAAGTGCACGAGTCCAGTGCCACTGAGACCACTCCGCATGTCCATCTACAACCCATGTACAACAGTGCAACAAGTTTATTTTGTGTGTGCATGCGGTTGTTTAACAGAATAAGCACACTGAACTCTTAAATATACACAGATTCTAATACTCATAAACTTAAGAGTTAATCCATTACAAATACATAAAAGCATGTATTGGTTTGTGGAAGCTGCCATGTTGCCCTGCCATCTTTATTATAGTACCCAAGATGGCATCATGTTTATGTATGTCTGTTTATATATGGAATAGTAGTGGTACAATAGCTTTATCAAGCTATATAGTTTATGTCTTCCATATTTCCAACTATATCCATAATCACATACTGTGTATGCTACCATTGTGTATAGTGTATTATCTTACTTTTTTTCATTGATCGAACTTATTTGTATTTTTGTATTTCCTTCTGATATCTGTACCTGAGCTGAGGTGACGCAAGAATTTCCCTGTTGTGGGAATAAAGTCTTATCTTATCTTATCTTATCTTATCTTATCTTATCTTATCTTATCTTATCTTATCTTATGTCATAAGAGAGCAACCACATACGCCAGATATAACTTATTGTCAGCGGATTAGAGGCCTGACCCTCATGTCTCCAGACAGCTGACAATTGAACATAACGTGAGTCATCAGGTTTACTGATCTATCAGTCATTGCCATTAATCAATGGCTTGGTACGCTCACACCGAACAACCAGAATGAAGACAAAATTGTAATACAATTGTGTTTTTCCCCCCTCTGGATATTATTTTTATTTTGCTGGAAACATTAAGAGGGGTAATTAGCTGTAAAGGTCTTGTTATGGGAGGTTTAGATGCAAAACAAGCAGTGCAAATAATGAGAATGCTGTTTCCAGTCAGTGCCCGTGAAAGTCGTCCCTCCCCACCCCACCCCTCCAGCTCACGTGGCCACACCCGCGCTGTTAGTGCAGTGCTCTGGATAGTGCCTGGCCAGAGAAGCACACAGGAGCAATCAATAGAGGACCACCTTAGCCAACCATTTAGTGAATGAGCCAGCTATATGTAAGCTAAAATCCAATTCACATTTTAATAACAGTAATGTTTTTCCATCATCATATTTTCCTTTACGTTCGAGGTTATATTTAACCCCAACTCTTTGGGAATTTGGAAACTGATTAGAATGCAGATCAGACTTTTTAAAGATTTTCAGTGGCACATCTGAGACAAAGCAGAGACTGAAGTATTTTAAACAGCTTTGAAGACAGAGAATAAACAGGACATTTGCAACTGGGAAACAGATGTAAATGAAGTGAATCAGCTATCAGACACTCTGTTTGCTAGACAAAATAAATAAGACCATTATGCTCCTTACTACCCAGAATGTGCTCCTGACTGCAACTCCAAGGAAATATTTTTTCTCAGACCTTTTAAGTTTGACTAATAGGGATTAGTCAGGTTGAGCTAAGCGTCTCACTAATGACTAAGTATTGTGTCTGACTGAGAGACGAAGAGACTTTGCAGTTTATTGGCTAAGGGTCAATTCCCACCGAGATTTTCGCTCAGCTGGCTAACATACTGCACACCATGTGCTTCAATATGTGAGTTAGAGCTGGGAATTGCGCGTTTGTACTCCTCTCAGCTGCTATAGTAACAAAAAGACAGTGTGTCCTTACTTATCTTAGCCTTTGAGCAAAATTGATGAATTCCATTGATTTGTGGCAGGGAAATAATGCAGTATCCACCATTAACTTGTCTTAACAGTTAAGACACTGATCAGACAACAATGGCCTCTTCCTTACATTTATATAAACACTCATTACATTTGATTGTCAAAGAATTACTTCCAAAAGGAGTCATGCTGCACTAGAACATTAGAGCCACGTGTTTGTGTCCGACCCTGGTCGTCTGACTGACGTCACCTATTTTGCTGGCTATGTATGCCCTCCACTTATTTCAGTCAACTTGTTAATCAAAATATATTGCGTTTTGAAATGTTTCACAGAGGAGGCATTCATCTTGACACAGCTATAATTTTGAGATTAACAGTTTTTGTGGCCTCTCAAAATTTACACGTCTGCATCTTCTAGTTCTACAGCAGGGCGGCTTCAAAGTTGGTTTCACTCGATCTTTTTTTAAAATGTTTTCCTTTAAATCTTGAAAGGTTTGCATGGTCTTTCATTTTGCATGTTTATCTGCTTCCACTATTAAACCCTGTGTTTATTTTATTTATACATATATATGTATATATTTTTGCATTAATTTTCCCAGCTCTAACTTCAAAAAGCCTCAGTTTCGAAGATCTAACAGTGCAGTGTCCAAACAGTGTTGGAGCATGAAGTTGTACTCCCTTTACGCAGTTTTGTAAGACTCATATTTTTTGTGCCACCTTCTGCTCATGAGCAACAATTATGATGGGAGGTAAGGAGGAAATTAAGTTATAGAGCAACAGGCCACTTAATGTCAAGTTAAAGGTTTTTAGAAGCCCCTCCTATTGTGATCCCCTACAGTATCTGGGAACGTGTCAGTCCTCTTCCTTCTCATCTACTGAACCGAAGTCGCGGTTCTAACACATTTACATATTATTCCCAATATTGACACAACTACTTATCGTCAGTAGATCAGACATGTCCATGTCCAGACAGCTGACAAGAACTAGCTAAACAACCAATAGTTGGTTATAAGCTAACAATGAGCTAGCTAATGTTAGGACTTAGCGTCTTAAAAATCCCATTTTCCCTCTAAAAATAAGTTTGATTACACTCTCACAGTCTCACATCACGTGAGAGTTTATTCAAAAAGCATCACAATCAGAGTCCAACAAAGTTATATTCAAAGACCATTTCACCAAAAATGGCTAATAACAGCTAACACCGACTAACAGTGGTAAAAGCATCAGTCTTACCAACAGAAAAGTTTAATATATCCTCAAACTGACTGACCCTTGTCAGATTCTTTCAGTTTTTATAGCCTCTTCCAGAATAAATAGATATGGATGCTTGGATGGGTTAGAATCTCCAAGTTACATTATAACTTTAAGCACATGTTTGTTATGTTAACCTCTTAGTCATGATCCGTCCCTAAAGCTAACTAAGTTATTACAACCAAAAAGATTCACTGAGAGGACGGCGTGGTGGTGTGGTGGATAGCAATGTAGCCTCACAACAAGAGGGTCCTTGGGTTGAACTCATATGTGAGGCCTTTCTGTGTGGAGTTTGCGTGTTCTCTGTGTAGGTTCTCTACAGGTACTCGAGCTTCCTCCCATAGTCCAAAGGCATGCTTGTGGTTAGGATAATGGCGATTCTAAATAGACCAAAGGTGTGAATGGTTTTCTATCTCTGGAAGAAAATAGGTAGATAATTGAGGAGATGCTCCTGTAGTGACATTGGGATTATAGAAGTTTTTGTAATTCTGTCGTAGATTACAACATTATGGAATTTCTACTGAGAATAGAAAATGTTTGGGGTTCACTGCTAGTTTAAACCATCATAATAGTTTAGATGATGTGATTATAGTTTGTAAGCCACGACAGAGCAGCTGGCTGGATAAAATGGATATTTAATATTATTGTAAAAACTAAAACCTTAGCCTTGGTTTAGAGCTTAGTGGTCTTTTGTTGACAGATTATTAAAGCATGTTGCAGATAATTTCATATGTCCACCCTCTGAGCTCTGTTAAATCTGCTGCCAGATTTGAGCACATCTGTTGCCAGAATTTTGTACATCTGTTGCCAGATTTCAGTGACAAAAAGTAGCCCAATAAAAACCTACTTTTGAAGCCAAACACTCACTCGAGGTAAAAAAAAAAAAGAGAGCTACATTATTGTTTTCCCATTTAGGAGAGGTTAAAAGATAATTCAGTGTTTTCTCTACATTGAGCAGCAACTTCCACAGGGCTGTTTGAGTCGATTGTTGTGTTCAAGATGAAGTGGGGGCATCTGGCTACTCTGTGCCTAGAAAAAATGTAATTAATACGAATTTCTTGCACCACATGACCATTATAATTAGGCTGAAAAACACCCTCGTGCACTTACTCTACCATGAGAACTATGAGCACAACAAATGCTTCAGAAGCAGTAAATAATATGTGAATCAGGACAGGAAATTATTATTAGAAGAGTAGAAAAATAGGTACACTGAAAAGGAAAGAGCTTGCTATTAGGTCTTGATGAACGTCACACCAGGACAAAAAACTAAAAGATGTTGATTTAAAGTAAGTGGAAGGAAATGAAATGCAATAGCCTTGTAATACATCAGAATATGATTTCAACCGTTAAGTGTTTTTAAATAATAAACCTTAGGAAAAGCCCATCAGATGCAACAAAGTAATAACACTCTGGTTTATTAAAATGGCCCCACCTCAGATATGGAATTCTTTTTAGCTGTGCGTGTATGTGTGTGTGGAATGCACATGTGGCATAAAAATGTGTGAAAAGTGTGAGTTTTGTGGTCAGCGTATGCGAGTTAATACACTCGCAGATTCAGATTTGGTTCCATTTTTCAAATCACCACAGCTAAAGCATCATTGATAAAAAAAAATGTAGCCATAGCAACTGATATGATTGTTTGCAACCTGGGGTTTGGCCCTTTAGCTATCACTCGCTTTACCAAAAAAACCCCAAAACAAAGCAAACAAACAAAAAAAAAACAGTGAATGGGTAAAGCTGGGAAGTTACTAGCTAACACTGGGAAGTTGCTAGCTTCCTTCTCTACTAGCAAGGTACAGCTGTACAATATTAAATTACACGCTATGCATTAAAAGATGCGTGAAACAACCCCAACCATAATCAAATGCTGATCAAGGCAAAAACAACGATAATTTCCTGTTACTCAAAGCTGCTAGTTTTAACACAACTTTATGGGTTACGTTATCTAAAAATTTCCCCTCCATACAATACTCATGAATGAGGAAATTAGCTATGACCAAAACCATTTTTTAGCATTTTTTAGCAGTCAACACTTTAAAGTTGGTTTAAGACTGCTGCCTTTCATATAGGAAGCAGCATACACTGCACTGCACTCTGAACCCCATTCTTTTCTATGGTTTATGCTGCACAATGATAGTTTCCCGCTGTGTTGAACAAACCAGAGCACAAGCCCGCTGACCAGGGAGCACTCACAGGTGCCCCAGTCAAACTTCAACACAGCTGAACTTTGACATCAGCACAGTGTGACACATATTCACACAACCTGTAGAACTGTAGAATGAGAAGCAACAGGCGCAAAGGCGTACACCTGATGACTATGAGCGCCTGCCAAAAATGTCATCAACGGCCAGCTCAACAAAAATTTTAGGTAATTCACGCAACCTTATCGTAGCCTCCGATGTGAAAAAGCCTTTTGTGGGCAAGCTTTTTCAGCATCTCAACAACAGTACAGTCCTATTTTTAGCTAGCTTAAAGGTTGATTGAAGTTAGAGGGTTAAGTGGGTACAATCAACATATACTAGCTTATCTTTTCCTCTGTTCTTTTTTTAGTCACTGATGGGAGTAGAGCTAGACGGCATGCTTCTCACCTTTAACAGATTTTGTTTGTCAGTTGCTGAAAATAGCAGAATGAACAAAATGAGAACCCTACAAATTAAAACGACAAAAAGCTCAGGTACAACAAACTTCGCCTGTGCTCCACTTGCACCACGGCTCAGGCAGTATCCACAAGTTACACTATCCAAGTCTTATGGTAAACCACCCTGGTTGGCAAAAAACATAATTGTATCTAAGGTTTTCCTTCTAGTAAAAGGCATTTCTAAATGACCACCAACTTTTGATTGGTAGAAAATTATGTATGTGCATACCCTCCAATACAGCCTTTAATTGTAGCACTGCTGCCTTGGGTTTCCATGCGAGTGCTGCACTACCCTGACTTTTGAGCATTTGCAAGTGTTCGTTTTACAAATTCAAATTAAAACACAAAGTGTAAAGTCACTGCTATTATTCTTTTCTTTTAAAAATCATGGCAAGCTTAATGTGATTCAAAATGCTTTACTTTTTCTTGCAGTCCTTGCTGTTTGAAAAAAGGTGAGTCAGACCTGGTCTTTGAGCACGGAGAGGAACGAGGAGAATGATTATCAGGAGAGTGAAGTAGTGCAAGCGAGTGAAGAGGGAGGCAAGAAGAGGCTTTATATATGTGGTGAGCATTCTTCACTTGTGACTGTGGGAGCCAGTGACACATGAAATATGAGAGACAGCAGCACTCTCCACTATTTATAGTACTGCAAGAGAGAAAGAGAAGAAACTGGCCACACCATATACACTCCAGGGCAGAGGTGGCATCATTTTTTCATTCGCTAAAGAGGAAAAAGAGGAATCCCAGCCAGTACTGAGAAGGCACATATGTCACTGCAGTGACTACGACAGGCCAGTCTGAAGCAGAAACGCGTGTCATCTCAGTAGTGAGAGGTGGCTTAATAAGCCTCTGCATCCACTTTTCTTTTTTAGCTCACAAAGCTAAACAGATGCTTGGGGGAAGTGCCGGTTGTGGCTTTGTGTTGTTGCTTTGTGGCAATTCAAACCCATCTGCAGCTCAGCACTGTTTTGTACAAACTGCTAAAAATGTATCAGTGCTACTGGGAATGCAACAGCATGTCCTGTTCTGCTGGAGATAATGATGAAAAGAAGCCAAAACGAAGCCCACTGAAAGTGGGCATGCAGCTTAGGGAATCTCTCCATTTATGTTATTTTATGTTTAGATGAAGACTCGCAAGCAAGAATCAAAAGAAAGCGGAATTGGTTCAGTTCTTGTAGTGGGTGATAAGCACTAAAAATAACCGTGGCAAACCGCCGCTAATGCTAATTTAATGGGGGTCATAAGGCCAGCTGTAAATATGAATGGATGGCTGAATGGATGAAGACTCATCATTTGACATCATCTGCTGTGTTGGTCCTGATGTAAGATGATTTTGATAGCTCTGTTCTCAAATTGCATAACATGTCTGTGCTGTCAGGCCAAAGAGGCATCAGAGCATCCCATAAAAGTAACCGGAAGACTTTGATTTGTCATGCTCAGAAAGCATGACCCATTAGGAAAGCAGCAAGTATTCTTATCTCTCCAAAATTGTCCAGAATGGTCACATTTGCAGCTTAAAATGATACTTACGAGTGTTTTTGAAGAGGTATTTGCTTCTTGACATTTCAGTGTTTCACAAGGTGCCCCAACTCGCATTAAACCGTCATCTCGGCTGTTTGATGCCAACGCTCGGGCTTGAGCTTTAGCCACGGTCCGAGGCAGAAGCCGAAGGCGGCCGCGGAACTTTGATGCTGCCTTCCATAAGCGATTTCTTCAGTGATGTCATATCTGTAGAGAAAAGCCCTTCAAAGTCAGGCTGATGTATTATGCATGGCACTATAGTAACTAGCCAGTGTGCTAGTAGTGCTCCGGGGTGGTAATGGTGATGCTTGCAGTGCTGAGAATAGCAATGGGAAGCCTTTGTACTGAATGCTTTTGCCAAGGATGAATTCCTCTATGGTCAGCTTATCTTTCCTCAGATGTATGTTCTATGTATGCAGACACCGTGCAGGCGTAGCAGTGGATTGTGCTTTATGCTTTGAATGCTAATGCATACTGTAGAAACTCACAACTTTAGCAGACAACTTGTGTCCTTGTTTGAGCTTTTTCATTTTCATAACCCTTTTTTTTACCTCTGCCAAGCAGGTTAGGTTTATGGTAGTGTTTGCATGCACCGGTGTCATTCTGTGAACATGATAAAGTATGAAGTGTGATAAAACTTTGCAGTGGGGTCATTTAGCTTACATTCACAAAGGTGTTCAAGGTCAACTTGAATTGTGTTATAACATTAAAGAAAATATTGTTAAGAGAAATGTTAAGGTGAGAAAATCTGACTTTTTTGTTAGATTGGATAATGACTAGTTGTTCTTAAAAATGAAGCTTATTTTTCACTTAATGCAAGAACTACTTTTTCTATTTTTTAAATGACAGATTATAGCAAATCATGCCATTATTTAAAAATTAACTATTTTGATAAATTATGCATTTATTTATTTTTGAGCTCCCCATCCCAAAAAAACATTAACTATATTAGTTAAAGGAACAGTAAATAATTTATCCCCTTGTCTTCTGTTGCCTAAATGTTGCCACAATATAATTTAGTAATAATTTAGTAATATTAGTAATATTTTCTTGGACATCATTAAAAAAAAAGATCATTTATGGTGATATGTTGCTGCACTTCTACACAATTATGGCAGATGAAATAGGTCATTTCAATGGCACCAGAAGGCTGTGGATCAGTAAGTCATTAAATCCTTTATTTGGTTCATCGGTTGGTGTACATACTGGAATTATACATTAAATATCACAGCAATGGCCAAGCATTTTTGTGCAGACATTTATGTTTCCAAGAGTTAACTGTTGACTATTAATACTCTTACCTTTCATCTAGTGTAAATGGTAATGTTGATATTGTTGATTTGCATTCTCTCACTTCACTAAAGAGATTCTGAGAATTAAATTAGCATAAAACAGCATGTAAAGGGCCACTAGATGAAACAAATATGCAAGACACTTGCAGATATTAATACACCATATGAACAAAAATATTCGGCAACCTACACATCAGACCTACAGGAGCTTTCATGACATTCTTTTCTAGATCACAAGGTATTTAAAAAAAAAGTTGGTCTCCTCTTTGCAGCTATAGTAGCTTCCACTCTTTTGGCAAGGCTCTCTACAAGATTTTGGAATGTGCTGAGAATTGTTTCCCATTCATCCAGAAGAGCATTTGGATGTTGGACCAAAGGGTCTGGCTTGCAGTGTCCATTCTAGTTCTTCCCAGAAGTGTTTTATAGGGTTGAGGTCAGGCCAGCCGAGTTCTTCCAACCCAACCTCATTCAGCTTGCTTTGTGCACTGGGGCACAGTCATGCTGTCAAAGAAAAGACTTTGACCAAACCTTTCCAACACGTTGTCACTCCCACAGCGTAACATTTTATGCTAGGTAACAAATCGTCGGTATATTGCGCTTTCGGCCATCCAACATGTCCCTATATTATGAGTTGACAATGAGGAAATATGAGAACCGTTTGGAATGATCTACACATGTACGTTTATTCTACTTAAATCACTTTGGAAAGCATTTAAGGTGGTGGTTAAGATTAGGGATAAGGTTATGGTTAGGGTTAGGGCCGGAATACACGGCTGGAATGTGTGTTACTGCAGGAGCGTCATTCTATTCGATTTCATCCAAAATCCGACGCGTAGCATAGGAAGGTCACCTTTCGCGTTCCCATGGAACGCCTCGAGACGTGACAAATTGTTGGTATATTACGCGTCGGGAGTGAGAACGGGCTGACCTTTCCCACAGAGTTGGAAGCATACACAGCAAATCCAGCATGTCCAAATTAACACTGTCAGATTTGATTTCAACACTATTAAAGTGTCTATATGGGTCCACACCAGAGAGTGTTAATTTAACTCTTTTTGGAGAGTTGGTACGTTAACTCTGATTTAGTGTTAAACACCAAATCTGTCTGGAGTTGATAATTTAACACTTGGTGTTAAGAGTTTATATATTAACTCTCAAAGAGTATTTTAGTTTAACTACGTAAGAGTTATCTTCTAATTCATTCTAAAAAATGGGAATTTTACTGTTCTGAACTTCTAGAAATTTCTTTTGGAAATAAACATTTACTAAAAACACGCAATGGTTTTTGAAAAACATTTATTCTGAACTGTGCACCACAATTTCAAAACATTTTCTGAAAGATGTAACAGTATACATGTTCTCACTTTCATTAGAATTTTGTTTATCAAAAGGTCTGACATGGTAAATGCAAATAACAGCATTCTCATCACTTATTTCTTCAATACAATATGCATGTCCTTCATTCATCCCTTTGTGGAACTTCAACGCACTTCTGCTCTCCCCCATATTCCATCTTCACAAGCATATCCTGTGCGGAGATCGAATAAAAATTAGTTGACACTAATTAATGGCACAAATAATCCAGTAAACAATTGCAGCACAGTAAAAAAAAAAAAAAAAGGAATCCTCTTTGAGCCATTACTTGTGTAAAGTATTTTCCCAAAAGACAAAGACACAGGCAACAGGTAATACTGAACTAAATGTAAAACCTCAACCTTTTTCATTTTTACCTAAACCGTGTGCACAAAACTCTGGAGGGATCTATGCTAACGTAGAACCCAGTCAGGACGTCAGCTACTGCTGTTTGCTCGTTTTTTTTAATTTTGGTTTTTTTTTATGGGCGATTGTTTTCAGGCTTCAAGTAGCACCATTATACCAACATTTCACATTCTAGACATTGTTTTAGGTGTATTTGACCAAAAGTTTGACTGAAAATTCACATGCAAGCTTTTTTCAAGGCTGTGGTATTTGCCCGCAAACAATACCTAATTGTTTGCGGGCAAATGGCTAATGCCTTTCACAACATGGCTAATGCCTTTCACACAGCTTTGTCTCAACTCCAAAGAGCCACAGAAGTAAAAGCTCATAATAATAATTGAAACAATCTTTGAAAAAATGACTTACCAAGCATGGCAAACAACTCAAATATGTAGAGCAAAATGTTCTGAAACGGCTTCACTTCAGCTTCGATTGGAGCCGTGCTGGGGGCGGAGTCTGTGAATTTACTCTGCTGGTGTCATAGCCCCTCTAGGAGTTCAGAGTTAAGAGGTCAAGAGTTAATGTTTCCATTTTAACACCTCCAGATTTGACAGAGAAACACTCATTTTTAACACTCGATTTTAACTACTATCTGTCTGTTTTATTGCTGGGATGTGTCTTGGGAATGTTGCCTGAGAAACATCCCAGGAACCGAACCTGTGGTTTTACGATTGGTAGACCCCACTCTGCAAATATAACCTTGCAGTACTGACTAAACCCTCTGAAGATTAGTTGTAACAAGCCTCTGGCAGGTTCTACAAAACGCTGCAGTTGACCAGCACTGCTCGCTTTGAAGGCTCTCTCAGTCAGTAACTTTCATTTCTGAATTCTCCTTCACAGGCAGCTTTGGATTCTTTTGTGGCGAACAGGGTAGCACAAGTTTTAATTTGTTTTCGCAATATGTTTATCACCACTGTTGTAACCTCTGTAATTACACCATGTGATGGAGCCTCTCATGAACATAGCTCACCCTGAGGATCTGTGGAAATTATGTATAATTCATGGTGTTGATTGTATTTATAGTTGCTCTGGCTTGTTGTTTGGAGACAGAGATGTAGCATTAAACAAGGGCTACTTTGTTATGAAGATGCGGAGCTGCTCCTTCAGTGAACAGTTTGTTTCCGTTCTTTTTTAAGTTTTTGGCCACCGCCTGGGGGGTGAAGCTGTGCAGAAAGAGGTGGAAACTTTGGTGTTTTTTTGTTTTTTTTTATTTCTTTCAGTCTCCTCCTGTATTCACAACTGGCAAAAAGATCAACATCCCCACTCAAATTAATGTGATTCTATATTCTTTTTTTCTTTCAAGCTAAAACACTCTCAGCTCTGTAGCACATTCAAAGCTGTGCCCTTGCAGAGTACCATTAGAGTACATAAAAGTTTAAATGTCTTAAGCTCTGAATTGCCCACATTTGCCTGTTCGTTAGAGTAGCATAATTTATAGGGAGACAACTGACTACATGATGTTGGAGTCATGAGAAGCAAGTCTTCATGAGCACTACTAAGAAGTGTGCTCAGTACATACCAAATGATTCTGACAAGCAAGTCCTTCTAAAGTAATTGTTAAATCAGAGGGTGAAGATTTGGTTGAAAGTGCATTAAGGGAAAAGTTAGTGTTAGGCAAGAAGTGTTCCACCAGGAAAGTTGTTAGAAAATTGCTTGTATTTGGTTCATACAGCACTATTCACCAGCTATAACAAGAAGCGGATTCTCGCCTCTCCAGTTGTCCTATGTGAAATATATCACAAGAAAGGTGTGGCTTAAAAAAATGCCCCAATTGGATTGGATGGATCGTTACAGAAACACAAAGATAACTAGAAAAATGTGCATTTCCTGTGAAAATGCTGTGTGGATGCTGTAACGCTGAAGTTGTCTGCTGAAAATAGATGAAAAAGATGAAAAGTTGCAAAAATTGTAATAGCTTTGCAGAAGCATAAGAACTTAGCAAAAATGTAATTACTTAGCAGAACTGCAATAACGTAGAGGAAAAATAGTACTTAGCGGAAATATTTTAACCTAGTAAAAGTTGCATTTCCTGTGAAAATGCTCTGTGAATGCCCTGTTGTGTAATCTGCTGAAAACAGCTGAAGAAGTAAAACTATGTGCTGAAAGGAGGTGAAGAAACTGAAAATTCTGCTGAAAACAGGTGAAGAAGCAGAAATTTTTGCTGAAAAGAGGTGAAAAGCCAAAAACTCTGCTGAAAAGGGGTAAAGAAGCTGAAATTTGTGTTGAAAAGAGTTTAACTGTTTACTGAAAAAAAATGTTGCCATAAGCGGGATTCGAACCCTGACCTCCCGCTCTGAGAACGGCTGCTGATCTCATTAAGCTAAAACACAGCTCACCCCGGCTAGCAAAATCAGTGACCACACTGATAATGCGGTCCATTTATTTCAATGGGAATAAAATTGCATAAAAAATTTTATATCTCAAAAAGTATAGAAGTTATGAGCACCAAAAGTCATAGCAGGAAAGAGCAGAAATAGCAGAATATTGTAAAATTTGAATGGTAAAAATAGCATTTTTACCATTCAAATGCCTGCAGCATCCACACAATTACCAGACTTAGTTTGCTGGGTCACTCTGTGTGCCACAGACAATAACCAGGCTGCATGTGTGAAACTCTGCATGTAGGAGGAAAGACGCTGAGACAGGAGAGACATCCACTTATTTACCACCCACAGCATGAAGGCACACTGTATACTGATACCAGTGGGAGAGCATCAGTTAAATGACATTAGTGGATGGACTGGGAATAAAACAGGATTATGTTATGTTATGTCTTTTGCCTTGGTTTTTGTTTTTTGTTTTTTTTACCTGTTAAAAAAACCTTGTATGAAAATCTCCATAAAGTGAATATAATCACTGTCATGTACTTTACAGTGGAAACATGGCTGCTTGCGTTTCTAAATGTGACTCCAGCATTTTATTGAACGTACTGGGAAAGCTGGCATACTCCCTGTGCGAGTATGTGTGTTTGTCAATAAGAGCACATTAGCGATTTGTGTGTGTGTGTGTCTGTGTGTGTCTGTGTGTGTGTTTAGGTCAGCTTTGCTGCCCACATGGTTTCAGGTCTCTCACTCTCTCCTGCCTGAGGCTATCCTGAGGTTGATCCCTGCTGCTGTCCCGTAACCTTGCCAGTGACAACACTGGCAGCCAATCATTTTAAAGCAGTTTATGACTTGCCTCCTAAACTAAGAGTTTAGGCAAAGGATGTGTCACATAAAGCAGGGCCGCTGAATTTTTGATGCAAATAAAAACTGTCCTTTATTTGATATTATTTGGGGAAAAAATAAAAAAGCAGCTTGTTTCTGTCTTTGCATAAGTTTTTCCAACAAGGACAGTGTGCCAACAGCAAGGCATTACCCCTAAATCTGATCGCTCAGACCCCGTCTCCAAAGCCGCCCCAACCCCTTCCCCCGCACTATGATAATCTGCTGATGTGACCGTAACCACTTATCCTTCCACAAGATTGAGGAACACGGCTGAGCAAGGCTGATCATTACGAGCGTTACAATTCATGCTAGTGGTGCTGGATGGGATCGAGTCCTGTTGCCGATCTTGAACTAAATGGCGTAAGGAGGAGGTCTGTCAATATACTTTTGACCATTTGAAAGCTTGTGCTGTTGACTGGATTGATGTTTCAAGCTCATTTCATTTGTGTCAGTCTGCTCCTGATGCGTCATGCCTCGCGGTTCTGCAACATGATTTGTCTCTCACTTCAGTGAGCGCAGTCCAGTTAGTGAGTGATGATTAGATGAACTGCAGGGGGTTTCACAGTCGTTCAGTCTTTTGGCATTAAATCACTCAAATAAGCAAGTTCCTAATAAATGAGCAGGTTTTCACACTCACAGGGTAACCTTGGCGGAACTTTCCTGAAATATTACACTCTTATTCGTCAATAAGCCTTGACTCTCTCCAGCCTGGGATCAGCACACGCCTCCAGGATACCCCGTGAAGAAGATTTGCATTGATATGGGAGTAGTTTTGAAATGATTTCCTCAAGATTTCTTCACTTGACAAGATAATGAGTAAAGATGAGGCCTGTGTGATCTTAATTTTTGAACAGTTTTGGTGTCTTAACTTCAAAAATGCAGACTCTCGTGTAGGATTATGACTTAATAAGATCGTTAAAAGCATTCTAATTTCAATTTGGCTCTATGCAAACCCTTTTCAGCAAAAGAATGTCCCCGCGAGTATAACAACACAAACACAAGCTCGCTGTATGTGAAAAGCAATAGATTTGGAGATTAAGAGACATTCTGAGAGAAAATAAGAAGAGAGGAAATGACTTGGGGATTTATTTCTGCTTTATTTCCATGTTCAGAGAAAGAGGAAACAAATAAAATTGTTCAGATGGGATAAAAAAAATTTCCAGGGGACTGACGGAGACATCTCTATTTGTAAATCTATCATACTTAGCCGAACAGCTGCTGGTATAGACTCTCTAAGTGAAGTTTTACAGTATAGCACGGTGTGCACTTCAAGCATACAGATACAAGGATGTAGTCTCTCTAATCTCACTGAGCCTCAGTCCTTGGTTGCTTGAACTTGTTTTTGTGCTGAGCGTTGTACGTCAGAATCACAGTGTAACTCCCACGTGAAAATGCGCATTTACAGTTTTTCATTCCCAGTTGCTCCAAAGTTATGACCTCTGCACCCAGCAGGTTTCTTCTGAAAATGACATGACTGACATCTTACTCCTTATTGCTGCTTTGTGGCCAGATGTATGGAATCAATGTAAGGAAAGTATTTTAGCCGTTTGAGCATTTGCTCATTCTGGGTGGTATCCTAACCTAAGCACTGCTGACTATGCACAGTCAGCAGTGTGTTATATAAAGTCAACTGGTCACATTAGTAGTGAATGTAGCAGTGCAGAAACCAGACAGGAGCACAAGAACACCTTCCACTGTATACCCTTTTTTTATGTTGTATTGTTGCATTTGCATTTGTATAGTATACTGTACTACATTTTTAACTTAGTGGTTTACTGAGCGCTTTTACAATCACCCCATAAACAACTACATAATAATCTGTCGGCCCCCGTTTTGCTTCCAAAACAGTTCTATCCCATCCAGGCATGGACTAGACGCCTGAAGGTGGGCTTATGGTATCCGCACCAAGATGTTAGTAACAAATCCTTAAGTCTTGTAAGTTGCCTGGTGGGGCCTTCATGGATCAACTTGTTTGTCCAGCACATCCCACAGGTGCTTGATTGGTTTGAGATCTGTGGAATATGGAGGCCAAATCAACACCTCGAACTCATTGTTGTGCTCCTCAAATCGTTCCTGAACCATTTTTACTTTGTGGCAGGCACATTATTCCGCTGAATATTATTTCCATGAAACGGTGTATAAGGTCTGCAACAATGTTCAGGGGGAGAAGGGACTATACCTCCCGCCCCATCAGCTTAGGCAGCTACCATCCCACCTGCCTTTTTTCCTTCCCACTGTCGCCAAAGTGCTTGCTCATAGGGGGTCATATGATTGTTGGTTTTTTCTCTGTATGTATTATTGTAGGGTCTACCTTACAGTATAAAGCGCCTTGAGGCGACAGTTGTTGTGATTTGGTGCTGTATAAATAAAATTGAATTTTGTGGAAAAATTGGTCCTTGTGATGAGTTGGGAATTAGAATGCATGGTCTACAATATATTTATGTTAGTAGGAATGGCAAGATTAAGACAAAAACAAAAAGAAGTTGAACCCTGGCACTTCCTCTTCTTTCTTAGCACAAAGTTCATGAAAGGTTGGTTATGAATTTGTGACCCTATTTTTATGACAATATAGTTATAGTAAGGATCTTAAATGTCTCATCTTTTTATTATTCCTAAACCCCATATCTTTTATATGAACTGTTAGCCAGACACATACAATATTAAGATATTGTCACCGTATAATCTGACCAAACTGTTTAGAATGTTAAACATGAAGCAACATTAGCATTCATCCTCAGTGATGTTCACTCCTTTTTTAGCTCCACTTTGGTTTTCTGGCTCTTTAGCTGCCAAACTCTGCACTGCGTTCACCATCTTGTTGCTACCTTTCCCTGACATTTGGTTCTGAGCAAGCTGTGAAGGGTTTCATCAGAGCTTTTTCCTGTGAAAAACAGATGCCTGCTGCTGCTGAAAGGCAGGCTGATGAGAGCAATGAGACTGAAACCAACTGCGTCTTTGGAAACCAGAAACAATGAGCTGAAAGATGCTATAAAGGTTGGTCAAGCTGAGAGAGTGCTATAATGTTAGGTGATAATTCTCTACAGGTGTGTCAGTATGGGTGACATTTATCACATCAGGCATAGGCATTTTGCCCTTTGGAAGATATAAATCTTTATTGGACAGCTTTAGAATAAATCCCATATTATCTGTGAGGCTTTTTCCAGGAGAACAGAGGCAGCAATTTTCCTGCCAATTCAGATTTGGGGTCATTCATTAAACTGCTGTGTTGAGTCAGCCAGACAATATTAGTATTACTGTAAATATGTCTTTTTTTTATTGCCTTTTGCTCTATCCGGATATGGAAAGATTCCTGATTATTTTGGAAGCCATCAGGAAAATGAAACATGTTATCACTGCCGGCTGTCAAAAGAATGAAACAGCTGTAATAAAAAGAGAAAAAAATCACAGTTAATCAATGAACGTATAAAAACTTAAGCCAACTGCTGGCTGTCACAGGGATTTAACTCCACCTCGGCCAGATATATGTATTTCCTGTCTTATCTAAGACTGAGACAGTGCCGCCTGTCGAGAACATCCTTTAACTCTATACTGTCACCATCAGCAAGGAAGATTATTTAGTGTGCACTCTTAAAACGTTACACTGCTGCTAACAGATCAGGCTTGTGCTGTTGCAGCAAGATGTTTTCTGCCTTCCCTTGAGTCAGTCCCCAACAGACTGACTCAATGTGCCGAGGTTAAGCTGTAATGACACAGTCACTATTACAGAGTGACATATGGTGTGTGTGTGTGTGTGTGTGAAAACTCTTATTTAAGCATATTGCTTGCTCCCAGCTGAAGAAAAAGTGATAATGAGAGAGGTTAAAGAGTTAAAGTGTGAGTGTATATAGAATGGTGTTCATTAGAATAAGTATGTCTCTTTCTATATGGGAGCATATGCCTACTCACACTGAGCAGGTAGCTGTAATAGTTTCATCTCAGCTACACGGCTTTGAAACTCACTGCTGTTCAAAGCATCTGTTTGTGAGAGGTAGCCAATCAAAAGAGAGTCAGCTTGGGAAGCTACTCTACAAGATAAGTCCTAAAATAACAACATGAACTTAGAAATGAACACAATTGGTCTCCTTTAATATACAAAGTGGCAAAAATCAGCTTAGTTATTCAAAAGTAGTTGTTTTTTATATGAATGTGAGGAGAAAATAAGCAGCAGAATGATTAGATTCTTTGATATTGTTTCTTGGAAGTTTAGCCCTGCTGGGATGCCCTGTAGTCACTCATGTCTTTCATTGTTAACATTAATGATGCGTGTTCTGTTATTGAATCCGAACTTACGGTTTTCATACTTACAGTTTCATTCATGCTAGCTGCTAATGTAATCGGAAGATTTTTTATGCTAACATCATCGGTGTGCTGTGGTAGTTAACATGATAGATAGCAAAGACAAAGAATGTTTTTGAAATGCCAGTGTACATATGCATTTCAGCAAGTTGAACTCCGAGCTCTCTGTGTTTACCTGGAGGGACCAAGATCCTAATAAAGTTTTTCAGTTGTGATTGCCACCGAATGCTCGAGCACTAACCTTTACCTCAATATTTTGAAGAGAGGTAAAGGCAAGAAATCCTGTGACAGATAGATTGTTGATAAAGTTCAGATGTTGTTAAGGATTTGTGCAACAGAAACAGAAATAAAAATGTAAAAAACAGGACCTTCAGATTCTGTTGAGGCCACCGTTACTTTGTATGACTGCTGGCCAAACCAACATAGTCAGATCGCTTCGTCTTTTTTGAATGTCATGTCTTTATGGGGCTTTAGACCTTTCTGAACTTGCCATGGAACTAAAAGTCCTGAAGCCTGGAGGCAGAAATAGATTAATTATAACCAACTGTGAAATGCATAAATTGCTGTGACACTGGGATGAAACTTTCTGTCTGTCTGCTATGCAGTCATCTTTAACTATTTGCAAACCCAACTTCATGATGTCATATCCATGCCTTGGCCACGCCATATATATTGTTGGTGTGAACAGGTAGAGATGAAAAAGGAGAGGCGGTTCCAAGCCTCTAGGGATGCCTGCGCCCTTGCGCCTTCACTGGCATCTCTAATCAAAACAGTCAACTTGGATCACAGAGGAAGTCTGCTAATTGAATTCCATTGTTGGATGTTTATTTTAGCCCGTGTGAAGTTTAATTTTAGAACAAATAAACTGGGGCCTTCAACAATAGAACTCGGAAGGCGAAAAAGTGTGAATTGTAAAGTCCAACCAAATCATTAGTGAGTGTTTATTACGTTGAGTCATTTTAAAACATTAAAAAACATGTTTTCTATCGAAAGACTTTCTTCTGTATGTATACACATGCTAAATGCTCTGACTGAAAAAAATTGGTTTTTCTTTGTAGCGCTGGTCAGCTCCTGCAAAGAAAACTTCTTAAACCACAGGGGGTGCGGTCTCTACTTTCTCTGCTTTGTTGTAGCCTTGTTAGCATTTCTGGGAGTTCTCAAAGCTGTGATGTCTAGTGCTGTATTAGTTATTATTAATCTCTGGCTCACTTCTCTGGCTCCCCACACGCCCAACCGCTCATGGCACATGGCTGCTCCTCCCCAGGTCGGACTCTGCTGGAAGTTGCTTCCTGATAAAAGGATTTTTCTTTCCCGCTGTCTCCAAGTGCTTGCTCATACGAGGATGTCTGATTGTTAATTTTCTTTCCATTATTGTAGGGTCTTTACCTTACAGTATAAAATGGCTTGAGGTGAGTGTTGTTGTGATTTGGCACTATATACATATCCGGTCTTTAAGTGATGACATATGAATGCTGATTCCGGGTCCAAACTAATCTGCATTTATTAAGGCTGTTGTGTTCTTAACATGTTTTGTATCTTGTTTTATTTAATCTGAACAAGCCCCTAAAAAAGGGCAATGGTCACTATCGGCCTCTCTTGGGTTTTATTACCACTGTTCGATTTAAAGCTCAGTTAAAACCTTACAATGCAACTACAGCCCAGCCCATGCAGCAGTATATGAATGACTAAACTCGTATTGTGGATGGATTATCTCAGTTGTTCTCCTAACTGACGTTTGGTCCGTTTACAGCATCCTGCCATGCGATTGCATTTGTCCCTAACCATCGGAAACCCTTGTGTTAACCTTTATCGAGTGGAAAAAAGTTAGCATTCATCCTCCACCTTCTCTGTGTTTATGTTATGCTAACCTAGCGATCACGTAGCACCTCATTATATACCAGCTAGTCCAACTTCAGTAACCCTACAAACGTCACTGCTGTTTAGTTTTCTGTCTTCATTTATGTTGGAAGTGATAGCGGAGCTGTGCGTTTTAATTTGTATCATAAATCTCTCAGTCAGAACATGGTATATGGTGTTTAGGGGGAAACTAGCAAGCTAACTTTCTGCTAACTTCCACCTCCATTAAATGTAATAAATTCTGTTTTCATGGATGCCTGGATGTTAAACTTAATTGTTTCACCTGGTATAGCAGCAACACTGATCATTTTATTAAAGATGAAGGAATTTAGACAGTTTGTATCTCTTAGTGATGCCACAGTGTTCGTTTGATATTGGGACCTGGAGCGGAGTTTGGACACGGAAACTGCTAATGATGTCAGACATACAGGCCGGATTGAACTGAATTTATAAATTCCCTTGGAATCATACAGTTGTCTTTTAAAAATAAACAGGAAAATGTGAAATTCAGTTCTCTTATGTAGCCCTCATCCATTTTCCACATTTTAATGACGCCATAGCTTGCAGCTTTGGCTTCTTTCCTGTGCTAACCGCTTTATTGTTGTTAACTGATATCAGTTTTGTTAAATAGGAAACAGAAAGTGAGCTCAACTGCACAGTGGACATGTTAACTAGCTGAAAGTTTATAGAAGAAACCCACATGTCCACACCCACATCACCTGACTCAAAGGCATAAAAACATTTTCTCTGGTCCCCTCCCCAATCAGACCAGGAGTGACATGTTTAGCCGCATGTTCTCCTTAAATTGCTGGCTGTCTGAGTGGTGTCCCAGAAACGATGTGGGCTTCATAGATAATTGGCAAACCTTCTGGAGGAAACCTGGTCTTGTTAGGAGAGACGGCATCGATCCCACTT
>NW_005187499.1:2136004-2146551 GCF_000239375.1 Pundamilia nyererei
TAGAAATATGGTATCTAAGCAGATTCTTACTCTGGATGGCATTACCTTGGCCTCCAGTAACGCTATATAAATAAAATTGAATTGAATTGAATTGAATTGAATTGAATTGAAAAAACAGACTAGCAATGTATACTAGTTCACATCCCATTTTATGAAAGTTTTGGACAGGACAACATACTGACAATTTGTAGAGGCTTTTGGGCATTCAGAAAATACAGTCTGCCTTCAATGTGGCACTAGGGAATGTCTTCAGCCAACTAACAAGGGCATGCTCATCAAATTTCACATCAGTTCAGTCATGAGATACTGTTTCCTGTGTATAAAGTTAACATTTGGCCTAAGGGTGGAAGAAAAGGAGAGACTTCTTCCACTGAGAAGCATAAAAGTGCTTTGAGGGAGACACTCATTTTGTACAACTAGGAGTTCTTATATGACTCTAACCAAATAGCAGTAAAGCTCCCAAAGAGGAGTTCTGTTTTTCTGATGAATCATCCTCAGGGGACCACTAATACCTACAAATAAAAATATTTATTTGCTTGTTTTCCCTTGCACATCATATCCTACTTTCTGCTTGCTTCCTTTAGTGATGGGATTACAGCTGGTCCTAAATGTTGAGCAGCACAGCAATGCTACAAATAGCTTTATGACCCCAAATGTTGTGATTTTCATATGATAAACATTGTCATACTTTGTTTAAGCGTTGGTCTAAATTGCTCTCATAATCAGACCATGATAGAAGAGAACTTAGAACAACCTCATCAATCCCATCCTCTCGTGTGGATGTTTGTTGATTGCTTTCATGGGAGTCGCTTATTAGTTACCTTTATATGAGGGGGGATATCCCAAAGCTTGGTGGATTGGTGGATTTTTTTTTTAACAATGCTGAACACCAGCTCTATTCCATTTGTTTAAGATTTTATTTTCTGAGGTCTGAAATCAGGTTAGAGTGGGCTGTAATGGTGCTGAGGGAGCTGTCCTGATTACCCACCATGCCTTCCAAAAGTAATAATGTCTGTGCTCGAAATATGAGAAACTGCCTCCTATAAGTGTAAATGAAATTGAATTTCCTTTGGCAACCCATAAGTTGACTACAAAGACAGTTTCCCCCTTGTATTTGCAAATTTTCTGCAATATTCCCCTTAATTAAGTTTTCTGCATTTCTGTTCCGCACCATTATTTTACATTAAATATAGTCCCGTTCTGTGTCATTATGGGCAAATAATGTGGAGCTCTCACCGAGTTTAATCAGCATCATTAGCTCTAGTGTGTGCAAAACTTCGTTAGACCTTAATGGACACCATCAAACGTCTGTCATCCCTCAACACCTGCCATCACACTGCTTTAAGGCTATGGTTCTTAGTGCTGTTGTTCCTTAGAATATAATATTTACAGTGTGTTGGCTGACTGTTGAACCTTCTTCTGGGTAATTAGCCACATCCATGTGAAACATGAGTGTGATGGGAAAAAAGAAAAAAAAAGAAAATGTTCCTGTAAGCTCTCCTATGTCCTTGGAACTTTGCTAGGTGAATTCTGATTATATAATCAAGAGTGCTTTCTAGCAAACACCAACAAATATCAGTGAGCGCCATTAGCATTTGTGCTTAAAATATATAAATGAAATGAAAACAATCAGAGCGAACTTAATTGCGATCCATATTCAGCGAGCCAGGCAGCAAAATAACAACACAGCAGACGCCCTCTGAAGTAGCTTGGCAAGGGTTTTTATTGTCATGTAACTGGCTTTCTGCATTCATGCTTTTAATAATACATATTTATTAAATAATGGATTTTTATTATGGCCAAATGCCTCATAATGGTCTGTTCTGAGCTGCTATCCTTAAGCAATATTCTGAGCGATGCACGCTGTCTTTTACAGCACTGCTGTAGGTACAGTGTCAGCTTGTGTACCCACTTAATATAAATGCCCATTAGCATCTGCACTTTTCCCACAGATAGATTTAGTTGGTGGGTAATTAACCCTGAATGATGCTCATAAAGCCATCTGCTATTGTCTTCCAGCAACAACTCTGTGGTGAAAAGTCAAATGATCAGTGATACCATCACGGCCTGTCCACATGGATACTGTCACTTATTTTGGCTGATTAGAGTTCCATATGTTCTGTGTGAGGATAGATGACATGAACGCTATCATACAGAATATTAGGCTAACACATGTTACTTATCAAATTAATAATGGCTGTTTACCTAAATAAAACATTAATGCCATTAGTAACATATATATTTACCTGTCAGTCAGTTCAAAGTCGCTGCAGTGAAAGAGGCCTGTATCTCTGAAATGCCATCCAACCTTCAGGACCTTAATTTCACATCCACACTTCTTTGCAGGTTGCAGATTATGATACTAGCACAAGATGGCAGCGTCCATTTCCAAGATACTGGTATAGTGGGAGGAAGTACTGACACGCCATACGTTCAATGCAGGCACCTTGTTATTCCCCATCTGGTTCATGTGGACTTTAACTGGGAAAACAGTCCTAATCTGCAGGACCTGTAAATGCTGCTGCTGCACCTTTTTAAGGTAAACATAAGTGCTCACTCCTCTCTCTACTTGTCTTGTTTATTTATTTATTTGTTTATTTAGCAGACGTTTAGACTTGTTCTACAGGAAAAGCACAGGTGGTACTAATCAATTAACAGCAACCTAAAAGTCACAGTCATAACTTCATTCAAAGGAGCTTGAAACTGAAGCAGCTAAATTGGGTTTAGTCCTCTCCCTCTTGCTCTGTCTTCAAACCTGTGATTTCCCAAACTTCCTTTGTTAAAAGACTTGTAGCTGCCCCAGGTAAAGAATGATTAACTTATTTATGTTTATCCTTAGGCAACTTAATCATTTAAATGAGGCTGGGGAAAGATCATAGTCAGGATTCAGGGCTTGCAAAATCACTAGCCCGACGTCCCGGAGCTAGCGATATCTCCGGTTGGGCGACTAAAATCTATCTCAGCCCCGCCCGTCGGGCTATATGATAACCCGACGGGCTATCATATAGCCACTTGGGTGGTTCGAGCCCTGGTTGCTCCAGTCTCAATGCCAAATATCTTTGGGCAAGATACTAACCCCTAATTGCTATCCATGTGAATGATAGATAGAAAGCACTTAAGGATAGAAAAATGTGCATGGATGGATGGGGTAACCCATATGGAAAAGAAATAGTAAAAACTTATATGTGATTACTCATGAAAGTGACCACTTTCATGAGTAAATCATATAAGTAAATCATATGATTTACTCATGAAAGTGGCCACTTTCTCATTACTTTCATACATTGTTTTAGTAAGTATCCAAAACATACAAGTTTCATTATATAATTTTTCAAGGGATCTTATATCTGTTTTCACTCTTATATGCTTTTCATACAAGTTTCACACAAGACAGATACAAACTTTATAAGATTTATATATATCTTTTCCATATGGGAACCTTTCAGCACTGTGGGTGCTTTTCCAAATATGGATGCTCTCAATTCCAGATGTTTAAGCTACCAATCACACCCCCACAGCCCATCTGTCACTCCTAGTGGAATTATAACAGGAATCCGCTCTGAGCCCCTTCTTGTTTGCAGTGGTGATGGACAGCCTGGCAGGCTGCTGGAGTTTGATGTTTGCAGATGACACTTTGATCTGTAGTGAGAGTAGGGAACAGGTGGAAGAGCGCCTGGAGAGGTGGAGGCATACACTGGACAGAAGAAAGGCAATAGAAGCAAGACTAAAATATTTGTGTAAATGAGAGGAAGGGGAGGAATGGGTGGAAAAGTTAAAATGCAAAGAGTAGACATTGTGAAGGAAGAAAATTTCAAAATTCAAAGCAACGGACGGTACGTAAGACAGCCAGGTTGGAGTGGGTGGAGATGAGTGTGAGGGGTGATTTATGACAGAAGGATAGCAGCAAGAATGAAGGGGAAGGTTTACAAGCTCGTATGGTTTGAGACAGCTGCAGTGAAAAAAAGACAGGAATCTGAGCTGGAGGTAGCAAAGTTGGTAGCTGAGATGGTTGAGACATGTACACAGGATGTTGAAGATGGAGCTGCCAGCCAGGAGGAAAAGAAAAAGACTTCAGAGGAGGTTCATGAATGTCATGAAGGAGGACATGTGGAGGCTGGCTGTGACAGATGTGTTGGAAAAGCTGATATGTATCACCTAAATAGTAAAATGTCTCAGTTGAAAGAAATGACATGATATCTATGCTTGGTTATGAGCAAAAATTGGTATATAGGTTTGCAAATCACTGCAATCTATGCAGTTTATGAGTTTATGTAACACTGCTATGTTTATCAAGCTGTTCAAGGGACAGCCTTGTGTGAGAAAGTTGTGTGTAATGTTGGTCTTAATATAGATGCAAACCTTTTCAGCAAAAAATCCATTATCCATTTTCATTAAAAAATATTAATAATATTGCTTGCATTGTCTACAGAAGTCAGCAGTCAGAAGTACAAAATAATGTCTGGGATAAGGCCTTTTATAAATGATGACACCTTGATGTAAACTCACATACTCACATATAGTAATTCAATTTAATTCAATTTTATTTGTACAGCGCCAAATCACAACAACAGCTGCCTCAAGGTGCTTTGTATTGTAAGGTAGACCCTTCAGTAATACATACAGAGAATAACCCAACATTCATATGAGCATGCGCTTTGGCGAAGGAAATGTGGGAAGAAAAAACTCCCTTTTAACAGGAAGAAACCTCTGGGAGAACCAGGCTCAGGGAGGGGCGGGGCCATCTGCTGCGACTGGTTGGGGTGAGAGAGGGAAAACAGGACAAAAGACATGTTTTTGTTCATATAGTACAGTGGGAGGATCTCTATACTATAAAGCCGGTATGCTCATGTACTGTTAAATCCAACATTAACTCACATATTAATTCTGTTCTCCACCAACTGAGTGTAAATATGTATATATGTCTCTACTGAGGTAGGAAAATAAGAGCAAACCCATCAAACTGAGGACTGTGAAATCAATGTTTTAAAAGATGGCAAAATGCTCTATAAAGCTAAAAGGGACTGCTCAAATGTCCAAGACAGGATTTTAATTAGATAGGTGTCAGTTGGGGTTTTTAATGTGTCTTGTACTACTATCATTACTGTTTCATTTCTTTTGACATGTCCATTAGACAACAAAAGAATAAGGGTTAGGGGTTAGGGTTAACTAACACAGAAAAGTTAAAGCCATACATTCACGGTTGACACTGGGTTTAAATAAATACAAAGTGATACACAGACAGTACTAATTGCATTGGTAAATGTTGTTAATTTGGAAGCAGAGTCGTGGGTGCAGGGTCTAGACAAAGGGACAGATGACTGGTGAAGACAAAACAAAACACTGCTGCAAGTTTTAATGAGGCAACGGGGGACTGCCCATCAAACACTCATATCTCAGATAGAAAGTACAAATACCCACATATGCACACACGCTTTAGTGCACTATGCACACACATATGTACACAACAGGAAATAGAGTCGTGAGTGCAATATGCAACACCCACAAAGAACCTTGCCATACAGAGGTTTAGCTGATTTGCTGCACCTCTGATGAATTCTGTCTTCACCAAAACATGCCTGTCTCAGACCCGACTGATGAGCTTAATGGGTCAAAAGATTAAGCCCAATATTCCCCATGTCAGACATGTCAATCATAGCGTGGTGAGCTGCATTTACAATGTTACAGCAATATCAGAGATTACGCTGTGAAATGCAGGCCTAAATACCCCTGCATTACACCGCTGAAATATAGACCTAAAAATCCAAGATTATACTTCAGTGAAATAAAGCCTTTAGGCCTAATCCATATTCAAAGTCTTGTCTCTAGCTGGGCTGTTGGCCTCTGTAACCTAGTTCTGATGGCTGTTATTGGGGAAAGCTGCTTTGTACTGGTCAGTTGTGTGATGAGGGCTTGGACACGGTCTGTCAAGTTGACCTATATTTGGCTGCCTGCCCTGTCTGCAAAATTAAAAAACAGATCTTCCTTTGCGTTTTATTCTATAGGCAAATTGGGCCTTCTCCACTTTCGGTTTCAATTCTCTGATCAAGCTTGGATGTACTGTCAGGTTAAATTTTTAATGCTTAATCAAGCCAAAGTAAGGAGAGACTGAACACAGTGCAGGATCAGGACATCCTTCACCATCAATGTAGGAATTTCTAGTGTTGGTGCAGCAATGTATTAGTATGCATGGTGATTTTTGGGGGGAGGGATTAATGCTAACACCACCATGCTGAGGTAGCCCCACTGACAATGCTAAGCTCTACCCACACAGACCTAGGGACCAGTTGGCTGATCGCCAGAGAAAAATGTGCATTGGTGTCACTGGCATGCTTGGTTGCAAAGAAGTATATGGTACTGCACAAAAAAAAACCTCCATTGGATTGCTTTGGTTGCCAGTAGATTGCTGCAGTAGCACATAGTTTCTCTGGAAGATGCCAACTGGTCTTCAACCACTTGCCAACTACTGGCTTAAGCAGTAGTGAAAATGTGAATGTGAAATGCACGGAAGTGAAGTGGTTGGTTGGTAAGGCACAACATTTTGGTTTGTGATGCACTTTTTCGAGTTTTACTCCCACTCAGTGGTTGGTGTGTGTTTGCAGACAAATCTTCATCTTCTATGCAAACTACAGGCAACCCCAGCAATTTGCAAACAAGGAAAACAACTAGGAGGCTTTGATGTAGAACGTTCATTCCTACTAATGTTACCCAGCAAAAGCCAGCAACGATTCTCCAGCTGGTTGAGAAATACGCATCTTTCCCTATTGAACCTAGGTTGCTAGGGTGTTGGTCATGTCTTTAGAACTGAGGCTGAAGTCTGAAATTATGACATCTAGAACGCACAATGTTTATCACCATCCTAGTTTCTGGTAATATAGTTTCAGTCCATACGGTAAGTGCTTCATTGCATAAATTAGTGGTAGTACATAAAAAATCTGGAATCACCAAAGTCTGTAGGACTTCTGGGGCTTTTTAAACAGCTTGTCTGTCATACAGGTCCTGAATCTATGGAATTCTGACACACTTAAGATGGTGGTTTTGCTTCATATGCCTGCAAACAGGGTCCGTCATAGTTTGGGGCAACATTTCAGCCACTGGTGTAGAGGATGGTGTTAAAATTAATGGAATTATAAACACATAAAATTATTGTCAGATTTTGATCCCCCATGCAGTACCAATGCATACCTGGATTGAAAAAGCGAACACTGGAACACCATCAGTCACGGATTGGCGTCCCCAAAGCCCGGATCTCTAACTTATTGAAGCAGTGAGGAGTCATCTTTACAAAGAACCTTACAAAAGGAAAAAAACCTCCAAATAAGAGCTTTGAATGTCCTTCAAGAAGCATTGAGAACTATTCCTGAAGTTCCTGAAATGACAAAAAAGCTACCTGCAAAAGTTTAGTTTGTGATGAAGAATAAATGGTAGTTGTAGCAAATAATGACTCAAGCTTTTTAGAATTGTAGAAACTCTGTATTTTGATTTATGTTTGCACATTTCAATAAATCACTGGACCTATTTCCCATTTTCCTAGCAACATAAAAAGAAATGAGGTGTGGCTCAAGAGTTTTTTCCACAGTACCATATTTCCCAAATTTATTTTCAAACACTCTTAGTTTTTAATAGAAAAAATACCCAACCAGACTTCAACTCATTTTGTGTGCCCTGCATAAATAATTTCAGAAGTATTCCCCATGGAGAAAACAGAAATGTGCACTAAGCAAGACAACGATAAAAAGCAGAGATGTGGGGTGATGATGTAAGAGATGTGCAAACATGATGAGTACATCATGGCTGTGCAATCAAGACTAAGCAAATAGATTAGGTAGGCTAATGGATGAATGGGCTTAACAGCGGTAGTAATGGGATACAACTCATAAACAGGCATATGTGGTAAAGTCATAATGCGGTATGAAGAACAGCTGCAGGTCATTGCTCAGATCTAGAAATTCCCAGTAGTTAAAAAGGCTCTGTTAAGCGAACATTGCCTCACTGTTAAAATGTTCATTTGTACCAGTCATGCTGCTGGTGTGAAAAAAGGCCTATTTCCCAAGTATGCACTGCATGCGTGACTCAGCGTGGCATACAGTGGATGGTGGATCAAAGACAACTACTGAAGTGACTTGAATTATCTGTCTTCTCTGTTGAACTACCAAGTCACTGAAACTGCAGGATCTTATTCTTGTGTTCCGATACTTCCAAAAGGAGTTCTAATTTCTTTTCTGCCTTTTTTCTTTTTTATTCGCTGGCCTAGTTTCATCTCCGTCATATTTTAAGAATTGTATATCATTTTATTCAGTGCGGAGATTTTTACAAAACAGTTTTCTAAACTCAAGGGTCATGCTTTATTGTCCCCACAAGGAAATTCGCTGTGTTAATAATCTGTGTTTAGGCACAATGTGGTACTCGGTGTGGCAAAAAAATATGTCCACCATAGACTGTAAGAAACAGATGTCACTCATTGGTTTGTCACTGAACAAAGTGCTCTCCATCATACTCAACCCATCTCAAGTGTACAGTAACTCTTCCTTCTGTGACAGGTGAACAACACTTGTCAGGCACCAGATTTCACACAAATATTTCGGTATTGTGCTTTCTTGCAGTTGCTTTTTTTATAGTACACATATTATTTATTAAAGCAATTTGCACTACTCTCTTATACAATCTTGGTCTTATTTAACTTAAAATCATTTTTATGTTTTATTTTCTTTGTTTGTTGTATACTGTTGTATACATAAAAACTTTGCACCATCTCACAGTATAACGTCCTCACTATGCACCTGCTTTTATTCTCTAAGCAGCACCAGCCATTGCAAGCTTTCCTCATTGGCTTCATTTTTCACCAACATGATACGGTGGCCCTGAGAGGCCAAATGGACATCAATTTAAGAAAACACCAGCAATAAGAAAAATGCTGCAAAAGCACACAAAACACAATGGAAATAGGAAAAAACAAAACACAAATAGGAAAAATGAAAAGAGAAATAGGAAAGAACAGATTTCCAAAGCACAAGGGAAGTGTTTCTGGGGAGACAATAACCCGACGGACCACTTGCAGGAACCAAAATATGCTAGGTAAGCGTGTTGTAATCTCATGATTCATATAATACTGATGACGGATTTTTAGGCTAATAGTTAGGCTAACACACTTACCTCTCATCTTTTCTTTCCTCGCAAAACCGATACATCCTCCACTTCTTTTAAGTGTCTCCCAGCGCAATTCTTAGCATATTTTGGTTCCTGCAAGTGGTCCGTCGGGTTATTGTCTCCCCAGAAACACTTCCCTTGTGCTTTGGAAATCTGTTTTTTCACATTTCAGTTTTCGTTTTTTCTATTTCTGTTTTCTTTTTTCCTATTTCCGTTGTGTTTTGGGTGCTTTTGCAGCATTTTTCTTATTGCTGGTGTTTTCTTAAGTTGCAGTCCGTTTGGCCTCCCAGGGCCAGCGTAACATGGTGGCCACAGGGGCTGCTGTCTAGCAAATGTTACAGGTTTCTTCTTGAAAGCTTAAAGATGGAAGCAAACATTCATCTGACTGAGAAGGCCTCAGCGACAGCTGCCATGAACCAGGACCCAACTCTGCTTACAGAAACAAAAACATAGAACACAGGAGCGAGATTTCCAGAGGGGATGAGACAAATCATGAAAAGTGGAGGGATGACACTCTGTGATGATGACTACTGAAAGAGCAAAGAGTGGTAAGAGAAGCAGAATAGGCAGGGTTGAGTTTCCTTTTAAATGGACAGTACAGCTCATGCTTTACAGTTGTGCCGGCAGACGCAGAGAGTACAGATTTCAGAAAATTGAGCTGACAGGAAGAATGTGAAGCATGTAACAGTGTCACAGAGCCAGATAAGCAGCATGTTTATGAGGTACAGTGCATCCTCGGAGAAGGTGAGGCTGAGAGAGCTCAGGTGCATTGTAGCATTGCAGGTTCAAATTCAACCCACAACCTTGTGGGTCATCCTCCTTCTGTCACCCTCCTCTGGGTGCTGCCTAATAAAGCAGAAATGTGCTGAAAAAGATGAGCATGCACTGAAACAGGTCAAGTGAAGAGAAGTGAGGGAGGAGAACACAATAGTGGGGAGGCACGAGGAGGAAAGAAGGAGCGAGAGAGATTACGCGTAAGCAGCAAAGTGGGTGGAAGTGAAAGGTTTCGTTTACAAACAGTGATTTGGGAAACGGAGAGCAAAAGAAACACTCCAAAATGGAAGACACGTAAAGCCAGGTCAGCCATATTAGCAGCCTTCAGTGACCAGAGATTGTTGCCTAGCAGCATGCAAGAATAGTTTTCTCCTCTTATCATGTCTTTTCTTCATATCCCATCAACCTCCTCCTCTTTTCTCCTCACCTCGCCTCCATCTCTCTGCTGTCTTCTCTGGGCTGTCATCCTCACTCTCATTCATTTTTCCCTTCACCCCCCCTCCTCTCCGCTCACAGGCTCCACTTTTCTTACCTCGGCATTAGGCTTGTGCTGCCTCATGCCAGCAGCACAGTTTTACGTGTGTGCACGTGTGTGTGTGTGTGTGTGTGTGTGTGTGTGTGTGTGTGTG
>NW_005187499.1:2146571-2159539 GCF_000239375.1 Pundamilia nyererei
CATTCCAATCCTTTCCCCAGTGTATAAATCTGGCTGATGCAGCCGTTACACCAGCTCTGTGCTGCATCAGGATTACATGGCACATGTGAAGCCCGTGTCCTCCTACGCTTGGTCAAATACAGGATGACACATGGCATCAAGCATGGAATTTGAGTGTGTTTGTGTGTGTGTGTGTGTGTGTGTGTGTGTGTGCCAGTCCCTCTGATGCTGGAACTCTGGAAGTTAGACTTGTGATACCAAAATAGCCGCCCAAATATGTGTTCAGACCTTATCTAAGAGGCAGTTACAAACTTTTTTAAATACCAGACGCAACTTTACAGCTTTTTTCTTAACAGTAAAATAACTACAAATGGTTAAAATAAACCTATCCCCACAAAGCTGCATGTCTTTGGACGGTGGGAGGAAGCCGAAGTACCCGCAGGGAACCCACGCAAACACGGGGAGAACATGCAAACTCCACACAGAAAGACCCCGGCCTGATGTTGGAATTGAACTCAGGACCTTCTTGCTGTGTGGCAACAGTGCTAACCACCGTGCCACCGGGCTTCCTCCCAACGTCCAAAGACAGCTTGTGGGGATAGGTTAATTGGATAATCCAAATTGTCACTAGGTGTGAATGTGCGAATGAGTGTGAATGCTTGTCTGTCCTTGTGTGTTAGCCCTGCGACAGACTGGCGACCTGTCCAGGGTGTACCCTGCCTCTCGCCCTATGACAGCTGGGATAGGCTCCAGCGCCCCCCGCGACCCTGAAAAGGATAAGCGGAAGCGAATGGATGGATGGATGGTTAAAATAAAGGATGAAAGTGAAGCTGCTAATTTACTGTTAAGTCTACATTCCTGCTCTCAGCAAGGACCATGAGCTGTGTGTAGCATCGGAAACAATATGTGGATACATGCACTGGAAATGAGCTTGCTCTGAAAGGTAGCTGGGCTCTCTTGTTCATACAGCAGAGGCTCAGAATGGTGCACATCCACATCAAAAGCAGTAGGTGAGGTGACTCAGGCATCTGACACCTCTTAGGTGAGGTGTTCTGGCCCTGGGGAAGACCGAAGACATGGGAAAACCTCAGTGTAACCCCAAGAAAAGCTGGAGGAGCTGGTTAGGAAGTCTCACCTCTGCTTAGACTGTTGAACCTGCGACCCAGATAAGAGGCAGAACATGGATGGATGCATATTATGAACCGTTACCTGTGCAGATTAGCTCTACAGTAGACGTGTTATGTTCGATCTGCTTCATTGTTACTAAATCTATATCTTCTTTTTATTTTGTGAGGAACAAAATATTGTAGCACTCTTAGCAACACATTATAGCACGACCTGTGACTAAGGATAAAACTCCCCTCTAAATAAGTGGAAGTTTTATGCATTTTCTTTGAAATTACAGTGTAAATATATACAATATAAATGGTAGGTATGCTATAATAAAAAGGTAACAAATCAGATTTTTAAAGGAAACAAAGAAATAATTATACCGTAAGTAAATTTGACTACAGTGGTCCCTCGTTTATTGCGGGAGTTACGTTCTAAAAATAACCCGCGATAGGTGAAATCTGCGAAGTAGCCAACTTTATTTTTTATTATTATACATGTTTTAAGGCTGTAAAACCCATCACTCCACACTTTATACACTTTTCTCAGACAGGCATGAACATTTTTACACTTTTCTCTCTTGTTTAAACACTCTCGAAGTTCAAACCTTCTTAGAAAAATAAGTCCAGTATTATAGAATGAAACCAAAGATCAAAACCTGTTTTCAGGTCCAGAACATGGAAATAGAACAGCTGCGAGAGAATCAATGGTGCAGAAGTAGAGGAAGCAAGAAGACTGAGTTGAATAAAGTTTGACTTACCTGACTGTTTTGTTTTGCTTAATGCGCCTTATAATCCTTTGACATTGACACTGTTGTGTTTGCTGTCTTCTGCTAGCGAAGATTTATGTAAATTTGACAAGCTGAACGCATTCTGTGCTGTACAGGAGACACAGCACGAGATTGATTGAAAATTGTCTACAACCAAGCAGGACGCTGAACACAATGCGTTGTAAACACACAATTTTTTAAAATGTGTGTCTACAAAATTTGATTCTCCATTATCTCTGTAGAGTATGCTCCCTCTTCTCGCTGGCCTACATTTGTTTTGCTCCCGTGCACCTGTCCGTGATGCGTCACTGCCCTTTTTTAAATGCATGCTACAATAAGCTCTAGCTACCTATGACCTGAATCTGAAAAAGTCAGAAAGAAAATGCAAATAAAGAGCGGAGCAGTAGTCTTTTAGCAGGTTTTGTCAGTGACCAAATAGATTTTTTTCCAAATGGATTTGTTACACAGCTCCACATCCAACCTCCACTCATGTGTGCATGACGAGTGTAAAAATTATGTCCCACTCTAAATGTTGGGATGTCAGTGTCTAATAGTAAAAGACTTGCATGTTCCCTTGTTTTCCAGGAGGTATGCCAGTGCCTGAGGTGGCGTCTGACACTGCCAGCGCTGCTACCATGTTGAGCCCCGTCCTCAATGCCTCCAACGGAGACGGCTCCGAGTCTGAAACCACCTCCGCCATCCTCGCCTCAGTCAAGGAACAGGTTAGAAGTCCGTGTGTGTGAATGTGCGTGTGAGCGTTCTTGCGAGTGTGCGTGCGACGTAAATGGAGGGCTGTCACAATTAATGAAATATGATCACCAGAATGTAGTGAGGATAATTCCCCATCCTTTCGGGGCGAAACAAGCTGACGGTAAACAGTAAACACAAATGATGGAATGCCCATCTGAGCTAATGTGTCACAAATATGTCACCACATTTTGATCTGTTAGGAGAGAGCCTTGGGCTACAGATGCTCAGTATTATTTTTGAAAATACCCTAATGCAGTAGGACGCATCATTCGCCCACATTTTGTCAAAGTCTGAGCAGCTTTGTTGGAAATTCTATGTGTGACTAAGCATCCAGCAGATTTTTTTACAGTACAGTCAAGATTGGGCAACACAGCTGGACTGTGTTTTGTGTTGGTTATGCATTAATGAAGGCTAAAGACTTTAATGATTTTTTATTTACAATCCCTTTTTTGAATACACTTAACTCAGGTATGCTAATTTTAAATTGTACTGATTTAGTTGTATATATAACAGTAAGTCATGTAATGTTGTGTTATAATTATCAGACTTTTAATACATGAGCTTGTGGTAAAGAAAAAAAAATACTGCAAAAGACAATGAATTTGAATAAAACACATGGAAATAGAAAAAATATAACCAGAGTTATATACAATGATACAGAGATACAATGAAAGTGGACCAAGATATTCACAAAACAAGTTTTTTTTAGGGAGACATGATAGAACAGATGCAGAAGTGACAGATGTTATTAGCCATTTACTGGTAGCTACTGCGTTATTGTCTCTCCAAAAACACTTCCTTTGTGGTTTGTGAGTTTTGTTTTGTTTTTGTTGGGGGTTTTTTGTGAGATTTTGCAGTCTTTTTCTATTTACTGCCCTTTTTTTAAACTTGCAGTGCATTTGACCTTTCAGGGCCACTGTATGTAATCAACCAACCCATAACCAAAGATAAATGTGATAATACCTTAATAAGCAGGTTTCAAAGAACTGGTCAGACCCGTGAATATCTATATCATAATTTTGACTAAGGTAAGAAATGAAATGTCTTGAGGGAAGCACGGTGCCACAAAGTTCTACACATAGAGGCTTTGTTTGGATTTATTGTTTCCCCAACTGTTGAAAAGGCCAATAGCACTGGATTTATTTGGAATCGTGCAACAAAAGCTGGGTAAATACTACACTAAACAAAGTTAATTCTTCAGCTCTAATCTGCTTTGAACTGTCAAAACAAACACTTGGTGCATTTCAGATTCGATGCTCATTATTGCAGCTTATAGTACATTATGTTACATACAGCATATGCATCAACACAGGAGTGTTGGGATCCTAAAGAATGAGACAAGAAACAGAAGAGTTGAAGGAAAAAAACCCTTTCTATTAGTTATAATGCTCATGATGGCAAGTTCATACAACAAGATGTATAAAGCAGTAGAGTGCTAAGTAGAAAAGCACTATATGACTCAGCCCATTTACACGTTTGAATTCATGTTGGGATATTTCTAATCCATGCAGGGTCAAGATTATGCATACAGCCTCAAATATAGACATACACTCATTTAAATATGTTAATAAGTGGCGCTGTTCTTCAATGTCTTTTAACTTGACAAGGCCAAGACCTATTAACTTCTCGTTAGTGATCATGATTAACTACAACTGTTAATTTTTCTTTGCCGATTAACAAATAGCCAGAACAATGGAAAAGTTCAGGGGACTCAGTGATGATCTAAGAAGAAGAACTGAAGATTCTGAAGTTCACACAAGTTTACACAAATCGATGCTTAAAAGATAAAAAGAAAGCAGGCTAACATTAAGCTTGGTCTTCCCAAAGCCCCAAACTCAACTCTACTGAAAGTTTGTGGATTCTGCTTAAAATGTGGGTCTGTACAAGGAAACCAACCAATTCAAATAGACTGTACCAATTCTGAAGAAGGGTCGTCAACTATCCAGTCAAAATTATGTTATGTAATTAGATGACTGCCAAAGGGTCTAGTCACGGTGCAATGTTTTAGGGTACATTTAACCAAATATTATTTGGGTTGTATGTATATATTCTTTGTACAGCAGCAGCAACCAACCTCTGGGCCACGTACCGGTCCGTGAGTTGTTCGGCACCGGCATAGCTGGATTGGCCATTTGCCCGGTGGGCTGATGGTGAGTTTTCAATTTTATGGGCGGATGTTTTTTTGTTTGTTTTTTTGTAATGGTATAAACAATGAAAGGTGGGGATTGGCTAATGTGTCATGATCAACTCTGGGCTTGACCAATTACGGCCGAGGAGGTTGGATGGAGACCCCGCCCCCTTGCTTGGGCAATAGCTCTGAAAGCAGTCTTATCACAGACAAACAGAAGAAAATGGTATTGAGATGAAAAGGAATGCAATTTGTCCCGTACTTCAGCTAGAATGAAAAAAAAGACACAAAGCTGGAGCTATTCTGTGTCTTTACGCTGTCAGCTGCCTCTTCTTCTCTCATTCCCTCCCCCTCCCTCTCTTGTTGCTACTTCAATCATGAAACTGATCAATGATCGGCTGATCGGCTTTTCTCTTTTGTTTATCGTTCACTTTGCGCCAGAAAGACGAAACCAGCTGATGTTGCGCTAAAAAACAGCAGCACATTTAAGCTTAGTAAGCTGTTGTTAGAATTCATTTAAATGGTAAATGGTAAATGGCCTGCATTTCTATAGCGCTTTACTTAGTCCCTAAGGACCCCAAAGCGCTTTACACTACATTCAGTCATTCACCCATTCACACACATATTCACACACTGGCAATGGGAAGCTACAAGCTTAATATTAATTTCTAGTATCAGCTGATGTTTGTTGGAGCCACAGCTGTAAAGCTGCTGGTCATGATGTCGGTTTGGATATGTGGTGAAAGGGAAACATGAAGATGAAACCAGGAGATGTCCTTACTGAATCATCAGAGCTGAACAGGTGATGGAGAAACAGGTTTACCTTTTAGGTGACGTGAATGAGTTGAAGGGAAGTTATAAACTGTTTCTGAGAGACAAATAACACCAGGATCCTTTTTTTACTTAGCTGACAGCTGGTAACTGTGCAGGGGCGGGTCTTGTAAAGTTATGCCAGGGGGCCAGGTAGGGCATTAACAGGGAAAGGGGGGCAAAGAAATACTTTTCTTTCTTATTCTCATTTAAAATGTCTAGCTTTTAATAAATAATTATCTGAATCTTACAACCAAAGTGGTCATCAGATGTAAAATGTATAGAAATCATAGATAAATACCAACAAGATAGTGTACATCACTGTCACAACAGCGTTTGTTTTCATTTAAAGGCTTTATGGCTTTTCCTATAATACCTGGTGGGCCGGTCTCCATGACATCTTAAAGGTCCGTGAAAATATTGTCGGACATAAACTGGTCCGAGGTGCAAAAAAGGTTGGCGACCACTGGTGTACAGTATATTGAAGCTGTATGTATAATTTTCACTGTGTGGATTAGAAAAAAATCCTTTAAAAAAGTCTTCAAAGAAATCATTAAAAGCCCCCAAATTACCATAACATTCATGCCTATGACAAGTGTATATCAACTCAACTGTAAACATCCAAAGTGGGGATGTTTACTCTGCATGGAGCTGAACAGAGGAAATGTGAAGAAGCCAAAGATAGCTGTTAAAAATGCTGAAAGCAGGCTAAGATAATGGATTGTTCATGTTTTTCACTCAGTGATTTCTGTGAGTTACTACAACGTCCCGAGATCCATTCCTGATCTAAGTAGGTCACGTAGACTTGGACGGTCACACACACGTAGGTCGTGTACACACACCTACACACAAACTTCCACATCATCTAGGGCATGGTAATGGCCTTCTGATGAGAAGGTGTGAAAGAAAAAGGCAGAAGAGAAGGACGTGTCAGCTGTCCGAAGAAAGTGAAGACAAACAAATAGTTGCTCACTCACTCCTCTTCATCCGACTGCACCACGGTGAAGGTTCGTTATTCCTTAAGCCAGTCATTTGTCACTTCCTTTCAAACTTGTTTTTGCATTGTGCCATTTTTCACTACGTTTGGGCCGATGCCAGTGTTTGTTACCAGGCACTAAAAAACCCACGTATTTTATGAAATAGTGTGGGTGCCCAAACTTCCTGTTTGGTTCATAAAGACAGGGTCGGTCAGGCATGAGAAAAAGCTTCACCCACACTCTCACACACGGACATGCAGTCTGCAAAAAAAAAACCAACAGTCCACAAACACATGCGTTTACACACTGCCAATCAAACTTTTTTGCCTCTGCTGACTCACACCAGGAGATCCCTGCTGCTGTTTTTCCTTCGTTTCCTTCTCCCCGCGTGAGATTGATTAGCCATTCGACGTTGTATTTATCACATCTGTCAGCTTTTGTCCTTGTATCGTTCATCATCTCTTTGCTGTCACCACATCTGCTACTGGGGAAAGCACAGTGTGAAGTCTGAAAGAGTTTGATTCTACTGTGAGACATGGCCTATTTGAGAAAGCTGACATATTGTCTTATTGAATGACAGATCAAGTGAAAGTAGCTCAGGGTATTGATTAACTGTCTTTTGCTTACAGCTTGGTAGCATCTGACAATCCAGTCGGTTCTGAAATATCAAGTTGTGAATGTGCATTCAGCAGTCATGGATCTACAACAGCAAGAAGGCCACACAAGGTTTTGTGCCAGTGTGCAGTGTGTAGCAGTGCTAGCTTATAAACTTAGCACTCTACTATGGGAAGCGTAATATTTTTTCTACTGATAGCATTTTTTAACAAGGGATTGATTGATTGGATTGATTTACACTATGCTCTCTTTAAAGACACAAGACTTATTCAATATGCTGGTCTAGAACTTCCTCAGGATCCCTCATACTGTAACTACTTGGCTCTGAAAATACATATAGTTTCATTCATACATACATAAGAGTTACCAACTTTTAGAGTGTGGCCATGGGTTTGGCCATCACAGATGTCATGACTTACAGTATATCGGGATTCTAATATGTCAACAAAATCAAACAACGTCAAGCGTAAAGGCCTTAATTCCCCAGAAAGTTGTGAAAAAACTATACAAAATTCAGGCATTTTCGGATCCAAATCAAAAGTTTTGTTTTTGCAGAAAAATTGTCCCCAAACAACACATTGTGACAAAAGTAAAATAGACATAACCCAAAAACACAGGATCCCAAAACAGAAACTCAAAGGAAAAACCCTCCAATGTAGTAAAGACAGAAAGCAAAGACTCAAAAGGAACAAAAGTCACTATGAGATTATTAAATCCAAAACTTCAATCACTGGAGTAAATTGAACCCAGACAGGCCCCCAAATTCAAATATATTCACAACAAATCCTAAAACAAAAAAGACAAATCCTGGGACCAAATCCAGAACAAGTCAGTGTTCATATATACTGTATGGTACACAGCTTTTGTGCTGTTAATGCCAGAGGAGGTTACTGAGTCAGCAGAGTGACTTTTTACACACTATGATACTCGGCACTCGACGATGCTGCGCTGTAGCTTATGTACTGTGCTAGTTTGTGGCTGTGATTCTTAAACACTTCCTCTTTGCAGTAAAACCTCTCGGAGTGGATCAAGGAATATCCAGGAGGGAAAAAATTTCACAATCTGACTTGTTACGTCAGTTCCATCATATCCAAGTGGCAACAGTGCTAACCGCCATTATATTACACAATATTTTTTAAAATTTGAATGAGATTATACTTAATTTTCACATTTTAAACACACAATTTCAGAAAACTTGTAATTGCAATATGTTACTGTGTTTTATAGCTGATAGCTGTAAAAATAGATATTGACAAAAGTGTCCAGTTTACATGTTTCTTGTCTTTCTTATGAGCAAAATAATAACGTTTAAAGTCATGCAAAAAAGAAAGGATTCAAAATATGAGATTGTTATACACAAACGATTGTGCTTTGGATAAAAAGAAATGTACAATGATGGTTAATGTAAATGTGCTATGTTTTCATTCCTTTAGCAGTCCTCAGGGACAGCCCACATCACATCAGCGGCACATGCAAATCAGATGCTTTGCAGCTGGCCGCATTTCATCATAGTAAATACCCACTGAATCAGGGTGTTGTGAGAATGCCAAATTTTTATCGCCCTGTGCTCATTCGCATTAGGTGAGCGAGATCTCTAATGCATTTGCCTTGACAAATCCAAGATGGCAGTCTCACTGAGCTGACACACAATTACATTCACGTATGAAAACACAATGAAGCTAACAGCTTATCTTGTTAGAGACCACGACTGCATGCTTTTGCTCTGTTTAGTCCTGAACTGGAGTACATTACAGCTATAACCTTCGTTTCCATTACGGTGGCAACATGACCTCCTGCTGTGTTTTTACAAGCCGCTACATCGCTGCAGCAGAGTTCACATGTTGTTGCACTTCCCGCCTATTCAGAGAAGAAAACATGACAATGCGTTCAAGAATACAAAAACAGAAGCAGTGAAAAGAAGCAGAAATGTAGCCAGATTTTCCTCACCTGGCTACATTTCTGCTTCGTTTCTAGGGGATACAAAAATAAATGAAAAGAAAATGCATCACCTTGGCATTATAACTGTTATCCAACTCGACATTTTCTTTCTTTTAGGCAAATTGTGGTGTTTCTGCAGCTTCTCAGTCACTGGATAATTAATGTGTATCATGGTGCTCAGTGGAATTATTCTCTCTAATTGGCAGCGCAGCAGAAAACAGATTTTCTCAGGTCTGACCTACAACTCGTATGAATCCAAATTAAAAACAGTTTAAGCTGCAGGTAATTAAAGGTATACCGTTATTTTCTCCGTATGGCTAATTAAACCCGGTCCATTTCCCTCTCTTCACACACAAGCATGTCCTTATGACAAATATTGAAATATTACCCCCGTTGTACTTTTACTTGATCATGTTGCTTCTGCGTTTGGCAAAATCCACTTTTAACATGCTCAGTTTCAAACTCTCACTCCACTTCTGATTGATATAATGTCATGAGAAAAAAAACCCCTGAGGATTAATAGCTTTTTGAAAACAATCGGCCCTACAGTGTGTTAATTCTGCCGGTTCTGTTATCGGTGTTTTTGCATAGCAGCCTTGTGATAATAATGGGCCTGTCCTCCCCCTCCCCATCCCACTGCTGCTCTTTTCATTTGTTTATTAAGGATTAATTAAGATTTGTTTAGCACCGGCTAACTCATTAAGTTACCAAATATAGTTCTCTTCAAAGTTCGCAGCAGAGTTAGATATTCATAAGAAGCGGTTTCAAAGTGGATCAAATATTTATTTTATTTTACTTCTTATGTAAGGAGGCACGGAGAAAAAGGGAAAGCAGAATATTTAAGGGCTGAGGAGGGAGGACAGGAATTTGTATGTGCTCCCACTACCACTACCGTCACCACCACCCTGGGCAAAGTGTTGGCACATGAGAAAGTCTTCTATCTAGTCCTATTTCCAGCTGAAGGAAGACTCCAGGCCACAGCATCATACTATAAATAGGAGCAGTCTCGCTTCTGCTGTGCAGTGCAGTTACCTTGTGCATCCATACTGAATAAACTTCCTGCAAAACATCGCCCCCTGCAGCCTATGGTGGACCAAGTTGAGCTTTCTGGTGATTCTATTGGAAGATCTACCATCAGTTTTAACATCAGCTGCTTCATTTTTGATAAGAAGAATTCTTTAGAATTAGAAATCAAGATTTTTCCATCAGCACCTAGACAGCTTATTAAATAGATTACAAACACCCAGCTTTAATCCAGTTCGGAGATTTTTTTTCTTTCTTTTTCACATACTTTGGTTGTAACAAGTGGACATTTGAGGTATTGTTGCATTTTTTTCACCTCGAAGCAGTCTGAACATTCTCCTCTGACCTCTGGCATCAACAAGGTGATTTCACCAGGCGAACAGCCGCTGGATATTTTCTGGTTTTCAGACATTTCTCTGTAAACTGTCAGCAGTTTCTGAAATTCTCAGCCTGTATGGCACAAAATCTCCAAAATCATCTCTCTTCCCCATTCTGGTCCTCAGTTTGAACTTTATGAGGTCATCTTGACCATGCCCATATGGAAAAGATATATATAAATCTTATAAAGTTTGTATCTGTCTTGTGTGAAACTTGTATGAAAAGTGATATAAAAGTGAAAACAGATATAAGATCCCTTGAAAAATTATATAATGAAACTTGTATGTTTTGGATACTTACTAAAACAATGTATGAAAGTAATGAGAAAGTGGCCACTTTCATGAGTAAATCATGTAAGCCTTTATATGATTTACTCATGAAAGTGGTCACTTTCATGAGTAATCACATATAAGTTTTTACTATTTCTTTTCCATATGGGTGTCTACATGTCTAAACGCACTGAATTCCTGCCATGTGTGCGTTACCGAGCAGTTGAACAGGTACATCCACACAATAGAGTTCTGGTTTTGACTCAGAGCTCAGATTTCTGTGACCCAGTGAACCTGTGCATTGTTTTCCTCTCCTCTGGTCCTGCCCACTCTACCTCAGCCCCAAACTCAGTGGATTAAAATTCCTAACAGTAAAAGTATTAATCCACTTGACTTAAGAGTCAAGAAGCAGTTCAGTTCTTGTTAAAGGTACAGACCACATGTAACGTGCTATTAGACAGATTAGCAGAGCTCCTTGAAAGGGAAGAAAACGGAGGAAACAATGAGGACATCCAATTCAAGTTAACCTCACAAACTAACAAAGTAATTCAATGATTTTCTTTTTTTTGGCTGTGGAATTAACACACAGTTAATAGCAGTGTAAGTAAGCTGTTTACCATGATGAGCAAACATGTGCAGCTAACATAGACACACAAATAAGCCCACTGTAATTCTGTTTACTTACACATTTCATACAAAGAGTTTAGCTTGAGAGCATCACTCTTACTCCAGCTCTATGTACCCTGCTTTAGTTCATAGAGCTTCCTGTGTGTGCTCACAGTTGCATAATCGCTGTCTGCAAGAGGAATTTAGTGAGCCGTTAATTTGTGGGCATTTGAAGGCATATAAAGTATTTTTGCACGTATGCGCGCTTTTCGCCTGTGGCTGTTAGCTGTCTCTGGCTTAAAGTAGAAAACGATGAGAACAGAGGCAGAGCGGTGCATTGTGGGTAGACAGGAATGGCCAAGGGGCTTTTGCATTTGGCAGCTCATGTCTTTGCCAACTTTCTCACCGCTACCTGCCACAGAAAGAGAAAGTTTGTGACAAGGGATTGATAGGCTTGGGTTTTGTGTGTGCGCGCACGCAGTCCGGCACTTTAGACGTGACTTGTGGTGTGCTGTATTATGCAAAAGGAAGGCCAGATGGTTGAAACTGCAAAGTAAAAGATACCACACTTGATATTTGATGAGCATAAGTCTAGCAGTAGATGCTGATTACATGCAGCAGTGTAACATGTGCTGGGATTTAGCTCATGCATTAAAGAGCACAGAGCATTTCTCTCCACATTGCATGATCATTTTGATTTAATGTTCTCTACTGTAGACAGTGGGGGAATAGTTATTTGATCCCCGGCTGAATTTTGCTCACTTAGAAAGAAATGAAGAGTCTCTAATTTTAATCGTAGTTTAATTTTAATGGAAGGAAACATAATATCAACCAAAAATCCAGAAAAAAAAACACATTATGTAAAAGTTCTACATTGATATGTACATCATTGGATGAACTGAATTATTGAGTCATTTTGTTTTTCCTAAATGTTGCAAATATAGTTGTCATTTTCTCAGATAAGGGATATCTGCAATTGATTGTAATCTGTGTGCCACATGGGATCCCAGACAGTTTTGAGGAGCCAGAATTCTGGCTGATTTATACACGGTCAAATACTTATTTCACTCAATGATATGCAAATAAATTTTTATGTAATGTTTGGTTGATTCTGTCTCTATTAAAATGAAGCTACCATTAAAAAAAACAGACTGCTCATTTCTAAAATTACAAATACAGCATGGGATCAAATAATTATCTCCCCCCACTGAACATATAATCTTTCCAGTTAAGCAGAATGTTTCTCCTGCCATAGAGTGCACTCTGAAAATTACTACCTAGAAAAATGCACGTGGAGTAAATTTTTCTAGGTTTGTCTGTGAAGGTTCTCAGTCATGCAGGTCATCGTAGTCTAAGGAGCTTGGAAAGAAAAGCGTCTGGACTTGAAGATGTTTCACCTCTCATCCGAGAAGCTTCTTCTTCATGTTGGTTTTATACATATATACACACATATACACATGCATACATATATATACATATATATTAGGGGTGCAACGATATTCGTATCGATATTGAACCGTTCGATACAGTGCTTTCGGTTCGGTACGCATATGTATCGAACAATACAAAATTTGTAATTTATTTTATCAACTTTCCTTCTGACGATGCTGTCTGTG